>NC_133898.1:28462984-28762984 GCF_964199755.1 Larus michahellis
CATGAGATACACACTTTTTGAAGCGCAGAAATACTTCTGCATAAGTATAGCCCCTGGACAGGGCAAAGTATACCACTATGAGAGTGAGCGATTTTTTTCTAATGCATGTTGTATTTCTATATTTTTACACTGCCATCCCTAATGTATATTGTTAAACTCTGCTTGATGTGTTGTTATCTTATCATTGCCCTACTATAGCATATGGTATGCTGAGATAGCAGGTTGATGACATGGCAAGTGTTTAAATAACATGTAACTTAACACTTTCTCTGTCATGAACTTGTTATTCCAACACATTAGAGACACCAGCTGATCTAATGCTGAATATTCTATAGATGTCCCCAGGTTTAGCTCCTTTTTTGTCCTGTTCCAAATCTTTCAAATTTCACATGTGTATATCTCTGACTGTCTTAATATTTTATGTACGCTGTTTTTCCACTAAATTGGTCTCCCATTCATCGTATTTGTTTAAGATAATCATATAACTTTCCATCCAGCTGTTTTCACAAATATGCATACCTCATAGGAATTAAAGTGAACAGCCTGAGAACTTATTGGTTATTTCATTGTTATAATAAGTTGTATTTAATTCTAGACTGTTTTCTAATGGGGTCAGGTCACCTTAAATAGTTTGCAAAAGATTTAAAGTTTCTGTGGGGTTTTTTTTGGGTTGGGGAATATTTATCCTCTTATGGTAAAAAAAAACCCACAAACCGTCAGAAAAGACTACATTGTAATACATAAAAGCAAGAGAGAATGTTCTAATTCTACTGACTTCTCTAAATTCCTGACTTTTGAATCCAGTATAAATGTTTCTTAATGCATGTCTTGGTTTTTCATTGCTGTTTAGTTCTGATACTGACGATGATACTTATTTTTGGATTTTTAGGTACTAGCATGGCAAGGTCTTGGTATATAGTGTGTGCCTAGTCAACATTTATCAATAGGCAAATTGGAAGAGGAAGAAATACTATCATAAAGTGATTGAAAAGGTCACTGTGGAATTGCAAGTTTGAAATGTAGATCAGCAGGAAATAATTTGGATTTTCTGCCAATAGAGGATACTGATAATGTATTTTTCCATAATTTGACCATGCTTTAACAATGAATGCAAGAGAAATATATGTATCAATTAGCCTTCATTTTCTAATTCAACTGTTTATTTTTCTGACAATCTTTCTCATTGAAAGTACTTGTTGAGACACAGAAAGGAGCTTTGTTGAGTCTGTTTCACCATTCTGCTCTATACAGGTATGTTTTCCAGGAGAGTGTTTGTTCCCAGCAAACTGCATGTAGGGATCAAATATGATTTTAGAAATTGAGGGTTCTGTCCTGATTGTGCAATGATCAGGCAACATGTTTTCCTGCAAAGAAAAGTTCCTTTGCCTCGAGTCATTTAAGTCCTGGTGCCTCCTTGGAAGAAGCCTTAAAAAGGAATTTGTTTTGCAATTGGTTAGTCCAAGGCGTGAAATACTAGTATTACCAGATCACAAACAGCTTTTCTCTATTTAAGAGGAGTTAAAGTTCATGTTATTATCTGATACACTTCCAATTCTCAGAGGACTTGCGGGGGAAAGAAAGGTGACAAAGTCAGGCTTATTTCCCTCAAGTAGTTTCCTCATTCAGCCCTGTTTACCCTCAGGGTGGTTTAGATTAAGTACAGGGTCATTTTTAATTGCATGTGGATATCTGAAATTAAGTTCTAGTACAGGAAGAATCAGGTATTACCTCTTTTCCAGAGGAGAGAGTTGGAGGAAATTCTTATCTTCCTACCTGTGTTAGATGACTGCATTAGCACAAAATGAATCCAAATCTGTAGTCCCCGGGATGCTGTGATGCATTTGAATTCAAGTTTGACATAAAGAGAATCCTTAATTAACTATATGTCCTTAGGGATTTTCACAACACAAAGTTGCAGGGTTATACTCAGAAGTCTTTGTTGTTTGTGCATGTAGAAATCAATGTATGTTATTTTCCGTTTTGTTAGGGGTTTTTTTTCTTTTTTTTTCCTTTTAGTTTTCGTAACGTCTGTTGTTGACGTATCATCCGAGATTCTTACTTTTTGGCAAAGTAGTTCATCTGCTATTTTTGTAAATGGAAAATTACTCATCTGGTAACTGCTTATTTGGAGTTCTGGGCCAGGAAGCTTCCTTGCAGCCTACTCTTTCTTTTGGCAAACTGGACATATCTTACAGTAGAATACAGTGTTTTGTGGCAAAAAGAACAAGAAGGAAAAAAAAAAAGCAGCTACATCTATAAACAAGTTGACTTTTGCATATATACATTAGAATTTTGTTCATCTAATCTTTTTAGTTTAATATTTACTGTATGTATAAATAAAAAGAAGGAAACACAGACCATCTGTTAATTTAGCTTGTATTAGACTTTCCCCTTATAATCCTGATTGGGCACAGTGCTTTCAGTACACACGCCAATCAGAATTCAAATAGGGAATGGTAAGTATCAAGCTAGTGCAAAAAAGCAATGTCTGCTGGGGGAAGACATGCCACCTGTAGATGCCAACAGAAGTGGGGAGAGGAATGCTGAAGCCCCTTAAAGTTCCTAGCCTGTCTTGTCTTGAAGGCTTGAGAATGGAGAATGAAAATTCTGTGTGGTGTTATCTTCAAAGATGCAGAAGGAGGTCAGTGTGTTACATTTAGATCTGACAATTTAAAAAGAACACAACAATTTTTGAGAATTAAACATGTTTCAGTAATGACTAAAACATTTCTAAGAGACTTGTTAGGCCAATTTTCATAGTGAATTTCTTTTAGACATGGTTATTTGCATAATTACCTCAAAATATAAATATCTGAGTATAGATTTGCATTTACAGTTACTGCAACTGAATATGCAATACCTGACAATAGATACAAGTTCAGATGTGCTTTAATATTTGCCAAAAAAATTCTTTTACAAAAATGGCAGTATAGTCATTCTTTATACATAATCGAAGTATAGGATTCATTTTCAAGACAAGCTATTTCTTAAAAAACTGGCTATTTTTTTTCCTATTGTGAGTAGTTATTAAATCTTTCCTTTCATGGAGCTGAACATTTAAGAAGCTGGTACCATAGAAATCAGCACGCAGCACAAATAGCATCATAAACAGGAACAACCAACAGGGAGTTTGAGCAGTTCCCACTGGAAAGTACATAGTGACAGCGGGAGAGCATGGCAAAAATAATCATCCCTACCATGAGCAACAGCATTGGCATATTCATCATCATCACCTGTTGCACTAGAGATACACTCTCCCCTACTCCCAAAGAGGGATGCTTTTTTGGGAGCCCTTAGCTGCTTTTCCAAGTCAGCCATTAAGGAGATTTTTCATATTTTATCCCCTTCTTCCCTCATTCTGTGTGTGTCTCCTTAGTTTTAACTACAGACCTCACTAATAAAACTCATTAGTCCTAAAGATGTTTGAGGGGGGGAAAAGGGGGGGATGTGTGATCCATTTTCAAATAGTCATGTGTAATCTGTTCGCTAGAGCAGGACTTAGGGGTATTTTGGCACTGAGTAATGTGCCATTTAAGGTTTGATTTGCATGGCTATAAAACTCATAGTCTTGCATGCACTTGTTGGGTAACGTTTAGTCAAGCTTCAGTAGATTTTGAACAGGTTCACAATACACCGTCTAGTAGCATGATTTCCTTCAGCACCAGATATGATTTTCTTTTCTGTTCCTTGTTTGGAGGAAAGCAAAATGAAAACAGTCCCTCTCTAATTTTTACATTGGACAGTTTCTTTGATGAAGACTCTAGCATCAGACTGTACATAGTGGTTTAATTGATCTTCTGTGTCTCTCTGTTCACATCGTTATGTCTTTGTCACATGTACACTGGTCTATTTTGATATTGTACAGTGTAATTTATTTGCTTTCCTGTTATAAAGCAGGTACATAAGACTGAACCCCATTTCTGTGAGGCACGTATTTATCAGTTCCTATAGGCTGAAACTCCTGGTGACTGCCAATAGCAGGATAGTCTCTGAGACCATCTCTGCTCCCTTGGAATAGTCTAGGGAATAATAGCAATCTTCTGGACATGGCACTGGTAAACAGTATTGAGTAAAAGGGAATTTGCCAATCAGTTCTCCTATGAAAATAGTCTTTGACTTAATGAATGTCTTCTAGAGTTTTTAACCCAGATGAAGGCTGAGGACGCTACATTGATGGTGCTTAGGTATCTATGGTAAATCCTAAATGCAAAAAAACAATTTATGACATTTGGCACAAAGTGATTAGTGTCAACCGTGTAAATATGTGACACAAACAAAATATGTATAATCTGACCAAGGCTCCTGCAGATGAAGAAATTGCATATGGATACTTGTATGTGTTGATTTCAAACAAATATGCTTCTCTTCAGAAATTAATGTAAAATCTATCTATTTTATCAGGTAGAGAAAGCGTGATGAAAATTGGTGTTTGACAAGCTTTGATGAGTTGTTATTTCAACTGTATAAGGATGCTAAAATTATATTTTGATATTTTGACTATGTAACTTTCTAGTGTTAGGCCAGAGTTATGCCAGAAAGATCAAGATACTATGACGGGTCATCCTTTTATGCGCAGTTGCAGTTGATATGGCTATTTATGTTACTCTACATGTTTTTGCCGTAAGAATGCTAGAGGGAGCTACTCTATGAGTAAGTACAATAAACACTCACTTGGGTGATTCTGTGGTTCTTTCAATCTACAAGTACGTCATTTATGATGCCTCGTGTAAGGTGACTGGAAAAGCCAAAAGAATGTCAAATAAAAATCCTAGATCAAGTTTAGAGCTTCATTCCTTCCAAAGTATTACAACTAAGCGTAATGGCATTTGACAGTATTGACATTTTTTATATGACTTCTTTCGGCTAACTCAGCATTCTGAAAAAATAAATAGTGTTCTCCCTTTGTGATTGAAAGGGTTAAATAGTACCAATTCATTACCACTCACAAAAGGATTTATTTTGTTCTCATAAATCAGTTTTATTCCACATTTTTATTATTCTCTTGGGTCAGCTGCTCCAATTGAAATCAATACAAGTGCAAGTGACACAATCAATCTAGATATTTGATTATGGATTTGAGACTCCCAGTTCTGCTCTGTGTGTTTAGCTAGTCTCCTTCTGATAGTGTCCCAGGAGAATGTAAAATTCTTATTGGCATCCATGAATTATGGGCATAGATTCTGAAACCAGATACTGTGATAATCTCCATTTATGTACTGCTGCAGCTAAAGAATGAATGTTCTAACCATGGAAAAACAAACTTGAAGATTTTAAAGCTAACTGTTTCTGAAATTTTCTTAGTGTGTAAAATCTCTCCTGAAATAAATTTTATAAAGTCTGATCATTTGTTTACAAAACCCCTCAAACAAAAGGGATTAAATCAATAATTACATGTTCTATCACCAGTTTACCATCCCAAGTACACAAACAATATATAGACAATGTGATGTTGTGCAACTTGGGGTGCTGAACTGTGCCGGGATGCTTTCTTCTGTTTGTGTTGGGGTTAGAGCTCCTGAACACTAGAAGCCTATGTGAAATCCACATAAAGTGGTTGTACTCGTAGAATTCTTTCCAGAGTTGGATGGCCTCACCCTATTTTATGATTTCTTTAGGTCACGGCTTGAGTCGTTACAGTGTGTCCCTACAATACTTAGTACAGTGAGGGGGGGCAGCGGGTCCAGGACTGATGCCCCTTGGTGCTGTTGCAGCAAAGCCAGTTACAATACAGATGAATACACTTACAGCAGAAATTTAACACTATACTGAATACACTGTTCAAACTGGAAGGTCTAAATGAGACAGACTCAATTGCAAGACTCATGGCACATTTCTATGTTTATGAATGATTAATGAGAAAACCTAAACCAGTAATTCAAATAACAAAGTTTCTTCCTGACAATTTCATCTTACAAATATAGAGTTTTTAAGTTGAAAGCCTCATGGCTGAACTGGAAGCTCAAAAGGGTAGATGAGACCACACACCAAACATTCTTCTTTGCCTGCCGTCACGACAGAGTCTAATCTTGGCTATAGTCATTAACTGTCATTAACGGCGTCTGTGCTAACTTTCTTGTATGAGCTCCCCCATCACACTGTGGGCTTTATTCATATTTCAGTCCATAGAATTAATGAGCATATAAATGCACATTTCTTTGTGTTTGTAACACTACTGATGACTTATTTCTACTGACAGGAACATGCTTTCATCATGATGATAACCCCTGCTTTGCTTTAGGGTTCTTGAAGCATTCTGCAACTTTTCATAGAATCATAGACCAGCTGAGGTCAGAGAGCACCTCTAGAGATCATCTAGTCCAACCCCTCTTCTCCAAGCAGTGCCAGTTGGAGCACATTGCCCAGGACGGTGTCCAGTAGGATTTTGAATTTCACCAAGGATGGAGACTCCACAACTGGGCAACTTGTTCCAGTGTTTTCTTAGGTTTAAACAGGTTTTCCTGTCTTTCTGTATGTTCCCATTGCCTCTGGTTCTATTGCTATATACTGCTGAGAAGTGTCTGCTTCTTTACACTCTCACACCAGATATTTATACACATTGATAAGATTCTTCACCCTCCAGCCCTTCTCTTCTTGAGGCTAAACAACCTCAGTTCTGTCAAACTCTCTTTGTGTGACAGATGCTTCAAGCCCTTAATCGTCTTTGCAGGGACTCCACTCCAGTAAGTCCACTCCAGTAAGTCCATGTCTGTCTTGTACTGGAGAGCCCAGAACTGGATAAGCACTCCAGATGTGTCTCACCAGGGCTGAACAGAGAGGAGGGATCCCTTCCCTTGACCTGCTGGCAACGCTCTTCCTAATGCAGCCCAGGAGGCTGTTGGCCTTCTTTGTTGCAGGTACTCATTGCTGGTTCACGTTCAACTTATTTTCCACCAAGACCTCCATGTCTTTTTCAAAGTAGAAAAGCTGCTTTCCAGTGTCAGCCTGTATCGGGGTCCAGCTCAGAGTGACAGAGAGAATGTTTAGCACATGCATTCTGTAGATCTCAAGAGAGCCTAAGGTAGCTGTACCAAATTTAAGTCTGTGGAAAATCACAGAAGGTGCCTTTGCCTGTTTTAAAGTGAGGGAAACTGGGCTGATAAAGAAACAACTTGCGTAGTACAATCAGAAACTCTATCTGGGTCTTCGAGCTTTCAGATTTCTGCTGTATGTGGCCATAAGGACCTTCATATTGTTCTTTAAATAGTTTCTATTTTTCAGTCTTAAAACTAAAGGCTTCTTTAATTACCAGGGAAAAAGGAAAAAAAGCTAAGGTTTTTCAATGAAGGTAATGGGAACTGTTCATTATTTACAGGAAAATGAATATTTTGGATTCATAGTTTTGCCAGTTTGCCACAGTGCTTTTAAATTACCCATCTTGCCTCACCCAGAAGCTCCCCCTAACCCATGAGAAAGAAGATTTCCTATGATACTTTAAGAGGCTTCTAGTTTCGGACTCAGTTTGATGGACTGAGAGGAACAAACAGTGGCTCAGGAAATTGAGCCACAACATTGGCAATGTACTCATCTGAAAAAGAACCAAAACAAAACGAACCCCCCCCAAACAAAAAACGCCACCCCAAAACACAAAAAAAACCCCAATGGTTTGTTGAAAAGAGGGGTATGGTGTCAAAGCACAGAAACCACTTCATAAGATCAGTATAAACAATTGGGATGACAGTTGGAAAACAGTTCCTTGTTACAATTCTTAGGCAAAGAGTCACCAATAATGTCGGGGAAAGATTTTTAGCTGTATTTTATTGGGATAATCGAACAAATGGAAAGTAATGTTTTTTATTCCGAATACTGCATTAGAAACAGTGGGGAAAGGACAGAGGGAGAGAAGAAAAATCATAGCTGGGAGGAAAGCAGTAGCTTGTGTGGAAGTTAATGAGGCTGAAGAATAGACAAAACTAATGGGCAAAAGAATGAGCTTAGTGAAGAGGAAGTGTTCATATTCACAGAATTTCCCCCAGAAAGACTTGGTGCCAGAGAGCCAGGAACCAGGACAGGGACAGAAACGGATGCTCAGTGAAGATGAGGCAAATGGAAGGATGGGAAAGGGGGGAACAAGTGAGTTCTCGTTTCGTTTCTGTTTTGCTATTCTGATACTCATTTTTTCTGTGGCCTCAGATAAAGTGCTTAACCTCTGTATGCTCACACATGTATGAAGCAGGCACAAAAACAACTTTTTGTGCTAGTTAACGAGGTAATCTTTGTATAATTCTTTACATCCTCATATGAACTGTTCCTCATATGAACTGGATTTTTGCTACCGTTATTCTTTGAGTAGTTTTCTACGGTGGGGATAGTTCTGCTTCTATCTGTTTGAATAGTGTGAAGCAACACGCTCTCTAATGTAAGAGGGGTTATCAGGACCTGTACATACATAATGGAAACAGTATGTAGGTTGGTAATAATATTTCAGAGCATGACACAAAGCCTTAAACTCACCCCAAAAATGCCTTTTTACCATGTAGTTACACACAATATATAGCGTACTTTTGTGATTGAAGCCTTGTGTTATCTTGAAAGAAAATATTAGCCCTTTAAACATTTGTGATTATAAGATTTAAGTGTTTCATGCTTAAGTACCTTTTAGGTGGAAATCTATCTGCGTTTCACGAATTATGGTCCTGTAATGTCACTTAAGTTCAGATAAATCTGGGGGTAAGATGAGAAGTCAGCCAGTTTCTATGGCACTACAAATAGGAAGAGGTAGAAACCTTCTGTTTTACAAAGGCAGCTCCGTTGTTGCAGTCCTAAAAGAATATAAACAGAAAATTATTAGGAAGGTGATTTTTGACCAGTATCTTCTTTATAATGACAGCTAGCTCTTGATGATTAGAGAAAGAAAAGCACATGAGTGCCCAGAAATATTTTTCATTAGCATGGCCTTCTTGCTTCCTAAACTCAGCAGCATAGTTGTGTCAGTGTGTTTGTGATACTGACATATTAGACAGTTTAAGTTTAAACTTTAATAATCACAAATGCAATGGTAGTAATGAAAGTATTTGGTAATTTCAAAAAGATTGCCCACATATATGAAACATGAGCTTTTACTCTTTGATACATAAAAAGGAAACATCTCAGTTTATTACCTGTTTCCTTAAAAATGTTAATTTTGATCCAGATGGGGAGAGTACCTTTAAATCAGGCGAATTCTGGAAAAAAAAACAGTTTTCAAATGTGAGCTGAATGCATTTAGTTTGTGTTATTTCTTTTTTCCATTGCGGTCTTTGTCATAAGAATGGTTTCATGTTGTACCATTTCCTGCGCTCCTTACAACCTTTGTCACATGAATAAGATATCAGAACGCTAATGACTAATATACAGTATTCTGTGTCTGCTGATACTATACTGTACTACCGTGACCTTTGCAATATTATGTATTCTGATTGGCTGTCCATTTCACCTCTTCTCCACAAGTTAATAAGGCTGTAAAAAGGAGAGAACTTGAAATGGCCAGCCAGTCAAATTACAGAATATTGAAAAGGTCAGAGCAGTACAGCACACAGAAAAAAATTACGGAATATATGAGGCATTAAAATTCTTGTGACAATGATTATAACAAGAATGGAAAAGGATACCCATTTATGTTATTTCAATCTAGTGAACCCCATAGGATGATGGACCCAGGACAGCAGTAATTTACGCACCACCAGCCCACAGGAGCTTTATTCATCTATTTACAGGGGTACTCAGTAACAGGAATGCACGTCTGCTTGAGAACCGCCTTCAAAGTGTCCACCCAAAAACGTAGTGAACCTTCAAACAGAAACACTCACCAGCTAGAGTGCCGTGTGAAGCTTAGCACTTTTAAAAAATGATTTTGAATGGAATATGTATTTGTGTATCTTTTTAACGTAAGCATGTTTTATTACTTGACTTTGTTTCAAGTATATGTAGTTTTTAAGTATGTACGTGTATACTTTTTAGCCTTAATTTCTTCATTTGGGTAATGTTTTCCTGAAAAACTGAGATACTTTGATCTGCTAGAAACTAGGAATAAACTGGGAACAGCACAGCTTTTTCGTAAATACCAGGCTTAGCCAAAGAAGTCCCTCAGAAATATTGGGGGAAATACGGAGAGCCTTATGAGCAGGAAGGCTAGTGAAAGAACAAAACCATCACGATGCAAAAATATGGAAAGATTAAGGAGCATGGGGAAGACTTTCATTTCTGCAAAGGGTTTAGTCTTTTTTGAGAGATTATAGGAGGTGGTGGCTCTGAGCCCCCTTTCATCTGAATTCATCTTTTGGTAGGGGTACTTGTGTGTCTAAGTGTTGAAGGACACAGTGAACCAGTTCTAGGAGTTTGTTTTCTGCTTCCGTAGGTTGTGCATGTTAGCTGAGTCTTGAGGGAATCTTGCTTGTTGCAGTGCTATTGACTGTTCATGGCAGCAGTTACAAGCCAGACACGTGCAGGAACGAGGAGGTATTCTCGTAGAAACCACTTGTCTGAAGTAAAACAATGTCTCTTAGGACTGTACCAGTGTCTGAGGCCACTGTTCTTTAGCTCTGCAGCAGACTTGCTGGTAGGCTACAGTAGGACCTGTGAGCAGGACGGAGAGAAAAACACACATGAAAATTGGAAAAAGAGAGGCCTCATCCACTTATACTCACAAATAGGGTCCACGCTGAAGCAGTCTAGGCAGGAATGGCACAGAGCGATATGACAGGGTTATTGCTGTATCACTTTCTGTCAGACTGAACCTATGTGTCTGTATTTTCCAGCCCACTGAAAGCAAAGTTTAAGCAGTGAGAAGTGGCCAAGCTGCATATTGCAAGTCATCCCCAACAAGACCTGCATTTTAAAAATATTCTTCTAATATTTTACTTGCCGGTAGCAGTAAGTTGCTTGGCTGGCAGCTGGGATTAAACACCTTTTGTCTGTGTAAATTTCAGGTTAGGAAACTTGCAAGTGCTGCTCAGCCTTTTATTAGAAGCAATGAAAAATTTTGAACTGGTATGTTGTCTAACTCATTGTAAATTTGCAAGTTCATTTTTGAGCTGAATAAAATGGTTATGTAATTACATACTTCTCCTAATTATTGAGTAATTATATACTTCTTATAATTGCCGAGTAATCACTCTGCTATAACTAGAATTTAATGTTACAACTAATTGTATAATTACTGTATATTAATGTTGTTATCCAGGCAACTTGGAATAGAGCGTTATCCTTTTAATTCCTTTTCTGTTACTCTAAACTGTGTTTTTAAAAATATAGTATAGTTAGCCACTGGAAGAAAGATTAATAGTGGAATAAAAATATCAGCAGAGGAAGTACATTCTTTCATTCTGGGCTCAAGCGGATGAGAACAAATATATTGACATGTACTGTACTGTAGACAGAAAAAGTTGAATTTTCTCTTTAATTGGTCCCATAAAATGCTCTTAGGGAGCCTACTTTTGTTACTGAGGTTTGAATCTATCCTATGTGCCTTGATCTGTCAACACAGGATTTTTAAATTTTCCTGCACATTGTAGGTTAAACATTTGAAAAATGCATCTTTGTTTCACAGCCACCTGAGTCCTTAAGTGTTTCACATCACTAGGACCTTAAGAATGTATATGTCAGTTGGCCATTTGTAATGGCTTAATTGTTGTTCATAAACCAATAGGTGCATATAACAGTCTTGGGTTGTTGGGTGGGCATTGCAAATATTAAGTTGCAGACTGCCTGGCGGTGCACAAAAAACCTGTGATAGATAATGGGAGAAATGTCCTTTGTTGGATTGTATCTACTCCCAAATCACACACAAGGACAGTTTCACAAAGATGCAGAAGGGGGGGTTGATATACAATTTAAGAGCTGAGATCAGGTAATGAAGATGCATTTTTCTACTGCTGGATGCGTAGTCTGGGTACATAAGAGTAATCTCAGACAAAATAACTTTGCTTCTGCAGAATTGGTATGTCTGTATGTGGAATGTGTAAAACGTCGTTGTTTTTCTTGCACGGTAAGAAGCTTTGTCTCTATTGCTGTTTATAAAATGGAATCTCTAAGGCTAATGTAAAATTCAGTGAAATCCAAAATAAATCCATCCGGTTTCGTGAAACTGTTCTACATTCACACTACTGTAGTCTGTTCAGGCAGTCTGGTGCTATGGCGTGGTGTAATCCAGGTAGAATTTGAGCAATGAGGGACTAGACTACAAGACAGATTTATAAAAAGAGATTCATAAAAGTCTTCCCCTCCCCAAAAACTGAGAAAGTAAGTTTGCCATCTGTACCAGCAGAATAACTGAAAACACTCTTTGTGCAGCTCTGTGAACTTCCAAATAATGGAATGGCTTGGGACTTGTACCATAAGTAAATCATAGGTTGTTTGTAGGAATCCCAAAATTAGAGGAAAGTCCAGATCACTCATTCACTGTAAAATGTAATGTGGACATGACTGAAATGTGCATGTGTAGGATAGTGCATGTCATAGAAATATGGAATACTTGAAAAACTGTTTCAGATTTCATAACATTTCAGTTTTAACAGTTCATTTGAAACTTGCATAAAAATGAGAAAACCCAATGAGTATCACTTAAAAAGTAATTAAAAGAGAGTTTGTAGCGTTTTTTAAATTCTTATTTAGATTTTGTAGAGGACTTGGATGTGAGTATTCAATATTGTGCCTGTGACAATGCCCTAGTTAATTTTAAATATTTTTAATAGTTATATTCTGTTTAATCTCATTCTCATACCTGCGGTCTCAGATTTGTGTGATTCTGCGGTTGTTTGTAATGCAGAATTTCCATCGATATCCATGTGAGAGTGCTCCATGCAATGATGAATAGTATTAATAATATTAAACATTTATATAGCACTTTATATGTTCAAAATATTGGACAATCTTTAAATGAGCTCTCAGATACATGAACGAAAACTTCATTGCGTCAAAAAAAATTGTTACCTGACATACAATTTTTTTATTTTCCAGTCTTACTCATCAGGTATTTTGGAAAGGTTTATTTTGTTATTTTTGTAGGGTAGGATATTGTCTTATCTTAAGCTGGAGATCCTAAAAGTGTTGTAAAGGAAATGTAGGTTGCTGTGGTGTCCTCTGATGATTTCGACTGATAGACTGAATGCTTGTATTTTCCTTGTATTACCTTTGAGAGGACTGTACGCCATGCTGGAAAGCATGTGTTTCTTATGCATATGAATCATTCTTATGTATGCAGTGGAGTTAGCTTATAAACTCCTAAGGTAAGTGTTTTTCTAGTGAAGTCAAGAAGCTTTACCATTTTTTCACAGGTATAAAAATTAACATTAATGTTTTGATTTTGCAGTTGTCATACAACTAGAACACGAGTAATTTCTGAGAACTGGCTTCTGTTTGCGGTATATAGCAGTCAGCTTTGCAACTGCATGGTTGATCCATTTATTTTCCACGTTTTACAAGTACCACAAACTGTTAGCAAAAGGAAGAGAAATAGTGAATACCTTTTCTTCCAAATACCCCATTTTTGGTGTTATTGTTATCAATGGCAGCTTTTAATTTGGGTAGAAATAAGACTTGGTTCACAAAGACAGCGATGTAGCAGATGCAAGTTCTAACATTTGTTCTTCTCCCCCTCCCTCCTTCTTTTTTCATAACAGCTAACGCTAATTATTCTATTTTAAATGGTACTCGGATGTTACACAGCAGCAACGAATCCAATGTATGGGTACCCGTTAAAGGACTGATTCCATTTTCTAACTACACAGTACAAGTGAATGCTTCCAACAGTCAGGGCAACTTGATAAGTGATGCTATAACAATAGTCATGCCTCCAGGAGGTAAGTATGAAAAAGTGCTTTTTCTGTGCATGTAACAATTACACAAATACTCTGTTGAACAAAATGTTATTTATTATTGCAACTGAGGACTGCAAGTTCAGAAGAATATGTTTGCATTAGTAGATCTTACTAACAAAATTGTTCTTTTCAGCTTCTAATTTGTCACGTTGCTCAATTTAAGAACTAGAGGGTGAAAATAGGTAGTTGTATAGATAACATGTAGGCAAGAAGTACATTTTATACTTTTTTTTTTTTTCTGTGTATGGTGTTGTATTCTATCATGGATGGCTAATCTTATCTAAGAATATAGAGAGACTCCCCTGCATTTTATGATCAGTTTTAGAATACAAGTTAAGTGTTGACAAAGACCACTTACTGGATAGACTTAGATAGCGTAATAATAGTAATATAAACCATAGTTTAATAATAGCAATATAAACCATTGATAGTATATTGAGCCAGAATCCACAAACTGCTGTAGCTGTAAGAAAGCCAATTGCCATGTGCTGATTTACAGTGAATGAGGCTCTAAGCCACTTTGGATGTTACCTTCATAAAAATTTGAAATAAGAGAATTGAGCAAATACGCCCTAAACATTGTGTATGTTTGGATGTTAGGTTTGTTATTTTTTTCAATGAAAGCTTAAATTTCCACCTGATATATATGTGTGTTCCTTTTTGAATTCTCTTTTCATGGACATTCTAGTGAATTAGCTTTTGTTGACTAAATGCCGGTGGAAACAAGGAATTTAAGGCAATTTTGAATTCTAAAATGAGAGCCTAACAAAACTTGATGTTGAAAGATATGTAGGTGTAGCTGATGAGCCGGAACAATGTAGAGTGACACACACATTCTTCGAGAGTAAAAAAACCAAAACAAAAAAACAAAAAAAACCCAAACGAACAAAGCCCCCAAATCTCATAAATCTTACAGCTCAAAAAACCCAATTACACTTGGAACAGTTTGCTTGCAAACAGATGGATTGGTTTTGGGGCCAAACCACCAGAAAGACTTCTGAAAAGTGAATAAATAAAATGCAGTTTGTATGACAGATTACTGAGCAAGAAGGAAAAGGTAAATTCCCAGCACATTTTATACTTTTCAATCTGATTGCCAAATTATACCTAGTATTAACATATATACATTGTCATGTAATAATAAAACAGCATCTCAGTTTTCCTGCTCACTGAAGACTGCAGGGTAAGACACTCACGTTTCTAATCCCAGTGTCATACTTCCATTTTGCATGTAGAAATAGCAAAATTTGGTAGTGAAAATTTTACCAAATAAGAAAGTAAAGGATCTTTAAAGATAGGCAAGGATGTGCACAAGTTTATGACAGCCATTAAGATACACTTTCTTTCATCATTAGATTGTTGTTGATTACAATTAGAAAACTTATAGCTTTGAAATTATCTTTTTTATGACCTTGTGGTAGTTTAGAAGCAATACCTCATTGATTAAATAGGTTTTAGTTCATGCTTCCTTTTAGTTAATGATCTGAAAACGTATTATCCTGATTTACACATAAAATCATGCTGAAAAGCATGTGGCATTCACTAGGATATGTGTGTTTAAGTAGAATTAAATTAGCAGTGAGAGTTATTAAAGATATCTTCCATACTATTGTCCAGTGGACTGTGATCTGTAGTGAAATGAATAATAAATGAAGCGGTGCATATGAGAGAAGTACTCTCACGCACACTATATTCTCACTATATGTGTATACACATACAGACACACGCGTGTGTGTATCTAGGACAGTGTATGTTTACTTTAGTATGATGTTTATTGTAATGACTCTTTGAATGCCGTACAATTCCATTGCATGCTAAATTATGAGAATAATGGTAATTTTACAGTGGGATGTATTCAGTCTCTTCACTTACAAACACTTTCTAAATCATTAAATGGAATCTAGATCCTACTAAAATCAGAAGGAATTTTATTTTTTACTTCAATGGCCAAGATTTCACTTTGACAGAAGTTTTGTTTGATGGAAGAGTGAAAGAGGTTTCATTATATAAAAAATCACAGCCTTTTAGTGAGTGTTAAAAGGTAGCATTTTCTTTTCAAGGATAACAAAACAAGCTGTTTCAAAAATTTGCATTGTGGAGAGTACCTCATGGAGCTTGATGGAAGGTTGTATAAGAGGGAGAGTGATAGAGGACAAAGGAGAATGCCATTTTGAAGTTACTGCAGATCCCTGTTTTTCAATTATGATACTTTTTTTTCCAACATGCATTTCTTTTGTTTCATTTTTTATTTAAAATGTCTTGCACATAATATAAAGCACACCAAATCTCTAGTGTTACCTGATTGAATATATCTTAATTTCTCATCAAGCTGATTTGCCATGCTTAAAGTCAACGCTTTAAAAAAAATATCTTAGAAACAAGGAATATATTTTATCTAAGCTCTTGACTAAAATTGCAGTGCAGGTTCAAGAGTTCTTGGAAAGATTAAAAAAATAAAAACTGAATCCAAATGTTAATCCATAAATATGAAACTTTCTTTTGACCCTTACCCTGTAGTGGTCTGGAGTTACTAATGGGGTTAGGATTTCAACTCTTAATGGGACTTGGTGCATTAGTGTTTTGTATGCATGGAATTCAGCATTCAGTTTAATAAGTGGTTGACATTGGTGATGTCCCTTAATTTGCTTAAATCTAATTGGCTCTTTTATCAGTCAAACCTGTATGGATTGGCAATTGATCAGAAAGGGTCAGCCATGACTGTGCATGTACTTAAATGCTGGAACCACCAGTTAAAGTCACTGTTGCATAATAAGAAGCTGAAACCATGAGAACGAATTATCTTCAGTCGGAAAGCTAAAGAAAGCAGCGAAGTTTTTCAGGATGTTCAAGTTCAGAACAAAGGCATTATGGAGTATATAAATTTTAAATACACTGCTTTTTGCCTCAAGACTTAAAGCTTTTTTTTCCAGATGAACTGAAATCTTGTCTGAAACTGTCTTTGTTACATCAAAGAACTGCATAGAAAGCTAAAAGAGATGGAACAAGCATAAAAGGGCATAGTTTAAAATGATTAGTGACAAATTTCATACCGCAGAGGTAGAAGTAAATTTTTTTGAGTTTTATATTTTTTCCTAAAAGAATGAATTTGTTCTATTTATCTTGTCCTAAACTACTTTGGTAGAAGTTGTAAAAAATAATATACTAGCCAGTGCTTCACATTAATTTGAGGATGCCAGCCAGTAAAATATCCGGAGAACAAATTGGTTTAGAATTAACTTAATTAGGTAAATGAATTGAAATGATACAGTGGATGTAAAACTGCAAAAATCTAGGTGAAAATTTTCTGTATAGAGTCCTTGGTTATATATTTTTCTTCTTAATGAGTACTATTTCTTATGTAGTGGCACATAGAAGACTCCATTAATTTAGGATTGCTTTGTAATACGTGATGGTAAGCTAACAGAAAAGAAAGTTGCTATCACTACTGGTAATAGCTTATATTCTAGTTAAATACATTTGTTCCCTGCCTTTGAACACAAAAGCCCTAGTATGGAAGGGAATGTGAAACCCTGTATGCAGAAAGGAAGAAGATAAATTATGTCGGGAAATAGGTGCAAAGAGAGATAACAGAGAGAGACAGGCTGCTGATCAGATGGGACGGAAGGTGGAGGCTCAATAATCACCTCCAAAGCACAGAAAAGGACTGGATTCCCAAGTAATGGCAAGAGGTATGAAACTTGCCGTGGATGGCAATTCTGTATTGCAGGCTTGTCTCTGTCTGGTTATTTGTGTTGGGGATTACAAACCATTAACTTGATACTGACTTACCTATAGAAAAGAGCCTCAAAGAATTCATGTATATTCCCTGTGTAATACACAGAAAGGAAGATACTCTGAAAAAAATATTTGCCTAAGCAGTGAAGTGTCTCTTTAATCTCTGCCATAATTTATGGAGTATGTTGATCATTTATATGCTCTGTCTGATTTGCACAAGATAGGAATGTCTAGCTGTGAAGGATGTCAGGTTTTGTCTTGGTTTCTTAAGCACTCGCTCTTTGCTGGTCCTTTGTTTTGTTCAGCATGCTGCATACCTCTGCCTACAAGCTTGGGCTGGTTCTCAGCAGCAAAAAGTGAGCCTACAGACTCAAGGCTGCTGATGTTTGTTCAACGTCTACAGAGGATAGTGTCCTGCAGCCAGAGGATTTCAGCCACTGTTAGTTTAGGTAGCAACACCTCTGAGACTGGATATTGAACCACATCATAGGATCATTGATCTAATTATGCAAACAAGTAAGAACCACATCATACAACTTATATTCACATCTGAAAGCATTTGCTCATGCAAGTTGATCATGGAAGCCAAAAGGCCTCCTTAGATGAATGAATATTCAGTAAACAAAGCTAACTGATGCTGTTAGGCCAGAATTATTTAGGAAGAAAAATCAAATCTGAATATGCTAGAATTTTCCCTGTGAGGCAGATTTGGTTTTCCATGGTGCTCGGTATCACATTAAGACTCACGCCATAAAACTTGTTTTGAGAGAATTTGCTTTACTTCGCATTTCAGCTATTTCTGAGACATTAGTTGCTTTTCTCATGTCTCTCCTTTTTTCTGTTCTTTCTTTTTCTCCTTCCCCCTCCCTCCCCCATAGACTTAGACTAGAATCCACCAGAATTCTTTTCCATGTCTTCAGTTTCTGTTTCTTTCTGTTTCTTTTGTAAAGGTAGAGTAGTAGAATCAGAATTTAAAAATGGAAAAAAATAAAGGAAACGTAGTTTAGGAAAAAAAAAAAGCTCTGGCATCATTCGATTGTATTCATTGTAAAAAAAATTATATTTAAAAAAATTGCAAATCCTCAAACACTTGCATGATATCTCTATATCTTTAGAATAATATAATCTGCAATTTTAAGGAAGAACAGGAAATGTCTTAAATAAAATTGTTGCAAACAAGTCGACAGGGGTGGGGAGTGTTAACAGAAAGTTCTTAATGAAAAATTGTGACCATATCTTTTCTAGATGTAGTTTAAGGAGAGAGCAGGATAGAGTATGGAGGGGGAAAGAGCTCTCCTACATCTCTCATCGATGATCTAGCTAATTAAAGAGTGTCAGTGGCAAGCTGTGTAAATTGTCCATTCCAGTTCCTTTTGTCCAGAAAGATGATTTCATGGGGATATAAGGGTAGGATTGCAAAAGTGCTTGTGTGGAAAACTGGGAGTTGTTCTAATGAAACAATAATTCTTCTCTAACCTCTGCAGTATTGAACTGATTGTCATTTTCATTAGTTCTACTTTCTTCTTTTATTCCCCTCTCCCAGTCTGTTCAGCACATCTTTCAGTGAGCTCATACTGTGTCTATTGTAGATTTTGGGTGGCTGGTTTGGGTGGCAAGAGAAGAGTCTCATTCCTGAAAGGTGGTATGTTCAGACTCTGGCAATGGGAGGCACAGAGGTGCCCACTTTACTGCTTACTTTCCTAAATTGCAGCCAGCTGGGGCTCAGCCTCACTCCACACATTATGAAGGACTGCATCAAGGTTGCTCTAAATTGAACCTTAGCGTAAATCACTATTTATAAAACTGGAGAGTGCCAGAAGGGAATGACACTCCAACTATGTCTTTTTTCTTCTGATCGCCTCCTTCCCTTTAAACTTGCATGCTGTCCTTTTGGGGCTAGGCAGATCTCCCATAGTTACAGCTCCAGACATAGGACACCTGTATTTGTCAGCACTTAGGTTGCTTTCTGTCTTCTGGAGATGTATGAAGCAGTTAGGGCAAGAAGATCAAAACTATGATTTTAGTTGCCTAGAAGAACATGGATGTTTTTGCTTGCTTAGGGAGTTCCAGATGAGAAAGGGAGAACTGTGCAACAGCTTGGAATAGCCAATTGATCATGTATAAGCAGGCAATTAACCTTATTGTAGAGGTCTCACTCCAGGTCTTTCCAAAACCTTAGCCTTAGCATAAGGTCCAGGCGGTACTTATGATCTCTCAGAAGAAATTTGTGGTAGAGCAGATTTCACACCGGAAAACTATAGCTTGATTATCTTTCTGAAAAACAGAGGAATATATAAAAATAGGAAAAATCGGTTGCTGTGGAATTTAGCAACAGATCATTATTTAAAGTTATTACCTACCATCACATAAACCTATCTCGGACCAATTTAAATTGTACATAAAAAGGACAAAATTTAGATGAAGTATGCAATTAAGTATGCAATTTTTATATAATCTTAAGCCTATTCATGTTTGGAATTTTTTTTTTTTTTTTAATTCTGTGTGAATCTGAACTAGACTGTTCAGTACAATAATTAAAGTCAACATTCTTTATGTGATAAATTAGGTTTTTCTGTTGAAGGAATTCTACAATAAAATAACATCGAAATTCCTAGTGAAAACATACAGAAGACATTTGAAAAGTCACACCATGAATTTTGTCTTTTGAACAATTTGCCAGATACATACAAGTATCAGGAATTGGATCAATTTTTATGTTACTTTGCTACTATGATTTGCACTGCTTTTCTAAAAACCTCACTTTAATATATTTATTTTTGACAACTCCTGCCCCTATAGTTTCCAGAAAAAAAATGGCATTTTCATTACCTGTCAGGAAAGGCAAATGTCTGTGGGTTGGTTTTGTGTTTGGGTTTTGGGTTTTTTTTGGTGTCATTTCATTCTGCATTTTCTGCAATCGAAGCATCTAAATTACGTAAGTTAGCATGCTGATTGTAAAGCACTTGAGTAAAGTGGCAAGGTTTTTTTGAGCTACAGTTGAGGAAGCTTTGAATATTCGTCACGTTTCTATATTTAAAAATAATAATAATTTAAAAAAAGCTTAAGGGGTGAAAAATTAAGGATCTCTTAAGATCTTGCTGCAGGTGAAATGTAGAGGGAATCAAATCACTATTCTTTTCCTCTCTTTAGCTGGGGACGAAACCAGAGGTGAACTTTCTTAAACATCATGGTCATAAAAGTGTTTTTGGTTTTTTTGCTGGTTTTCTTTACAGTTAAAAATAACTTCTGTTAACTCCTCTTTGGGAGTTTTCTGTGTAGTTTGGAAGTAGATCTAAAATTGAATTTAAAAAATCTTAAATTTTTTATCTGAATTCTTAAAATGCTTTGCAGAATTAAACTGTTTTTCCTCCATCTGGTTAAATTATTTGTTCTGGTAGTTTGACTTTTCCCTGCTTTTTCCTAGTATAGTGCTCCTCATCATGTAACGTCTATGCAGTTATCTTCGAGCTATTTGACTGAGTACCTAAGGAGAAATAAGCTTCTATATAATGACAGAAAGGGAGAGAAAAGGGAAGCTGAGTAAGAGTCATCCATTAGAGTCACCATTTCTCCTCTGGTGTCCCTAAAATGCAGTGGTGTTGTATGCTACCCTCTTTCTTACAACAAAGGCAACTATAAGAATCTATAGTGTTTAGTGGTTCCTGATATTTGACAGTTTTTCCTCATTGTGCTTTTCTTTCTGAATGTTTATTTTTGTGTCTGCATGCACATGCAGATGCGCGCACACAAATATAAAAAAAATAATATCTGGACAGGTGGGATCTATGGGCTGAGGCCAGTGGTATGAGGTTCAAGAAGGTCGAGTGCTGGGTCCTGCACTTGAGTTACAACAACCCCATGCAGTGCTACAGGATTGGGGCAGAGTGGCTGGAGAGCTGCCTGGCAGAAGAGGACCTGGGGGTGTTGGTCGACTGCTGGCTGAATATGAGCCAGCAGTGTGCCCAGGTGGCCAAGAAGGCCAACAGCATCCTGGCCTGTATCAGGAACAGAGTGGTGAGTAGGACTAGGGAAGTGATCGTCCCCCTGTACTCGGCATTGGTGAGGCCCCACCTCGAGTACTGTCCAGTTATGGGCCCCTCACCACAAAAAAGACATTGAGGTGCTGGAGTGGGTCCAGAGAAGGGCAGCAAAGCTAGTGAGGGGTCTGGAGAATAAGTCTTATGAGGAGCGGGACAATGAGGGATTGTTTAGCCTGGAGAAAAGGATGCTGAGGGGAGACTTTATTGCTCTCCACAAGTACCTGAAAGGAGATTGTGGAGAGGTGGGGATCAGTCTCTTCTCTCAAGTAACAGGTGATAGGACAAGAGGAAACGGCCTCAAGTTGTGCCAGGGGAGAATTTTTACATTAGGAAAAATTTTTCCACTGAAAGGGTTATCAAGCATTGGAACAGGCTGCCCAGGGAAGTGGTTGAGGCACCATCCCTGGAGGTATTTAAAAGACATGTAGATGTAGTGCCTAGAGATATGGTTTAGTGATGTTTTTTGTCAGAGTTAGGTTGGTGGTTGGACTAGATGATCTGAAAGGTCTTCTCTCCTAGGCGATGGTATGATTCTGTGATTCTATGTATATGATATATCAGTATATGCATGTTAATGCATACATGCTGGATTTTTGTCTCTTTTCCTTTGGATCTGTATGCAGGTCTTATGTATTCTTCTGACAAAGAAATAATACGCTCTTAGATTAATTCCAGGTTAGTAAAATAAAAAAGAAAGGGAATTCATGTATTTCATGTTACGGTGGGAGACATCCAATATTGAATTATATTAATTCTTACTATTTGTGTACTGACATATTTACTTTTATGATTTTTACCAATATTTACTAATTCAGCTTTCCAGTAGGCTTCTCAAGTGAGTGAGGATTGTTATTCCCATTTTACAGATAGACAGAAAGCCAGGCATTTGTTAACAAGGGAAGGTGAAAGAGATTTTGATACTCATCCTCGTGCTGAAAAGTATAATATAGCTGTCAGAAAGTTTGTCAGCCTCTCTTCTTGTCACTCAGCTTAAACTGGGGGATTGCCTTTCTGTGAAAGGTGTCACCATAATTGAATGCAGACACTGTGTACATAGAAAATACGTGAAAATACATGAAAATATGTGACTGATTTTAGATTATCTAAACGGCTCTAATAGAACACATAGAAAGACAAGAAGTTGGATGAGTGAAGAGATGGCATTATATAAAGAATACTCTTTTCTCTATTTTTCCTTCCACTGAAGTTGTGAGTGCTCTTACATACTAAGAAGCCTATTTGAGAGGGTTATTCGTAAGAAATTGATAGTGCTGTCCAAAAAATTCAACAGGATGTTCCTGATGGTTGTAATCTGAATTAAGCAGCTGTAAATTTTCTGTGATGAATATTTAGCCTTTTCAGTCTATGTTTTAAAATGAACAAAGGAGAGGAAGTTTTTCCTGCCTCTTTACTTTTTGTCAAAAGATTGAAGAAAATGTGTATTGTAGAGAGTAAGTATTGCCAAGGTATTTCCTTTACTTCAACATATGGTGAATTGCATGTGTACACTGGAGTAAATGCTGTGACATGTCTTGTGGCATATAAGGCAAAACACAGTCAGCCTGGTGTGGGTTTGAATAAAACGTGATAGTGTTACTAAGACTTTTAATCAATTAGGCTACCCAATTTTTAACAAGAAGACAGTAGCCAAGGTCTTTTCAGTAAAAATACTTGGGAACAGATCAGTCTTTGTTGTATATTGACACACTTCCACCAGTTTCAGTGGATTTATGTGTTCCTCAGCATTATGTAAGGAAAAGAAGCCAAGTTAATTCGTATAAATGGTTTATTTGTTAAAAGTATCTACAACAGGACATTAACTGATGAATAGCTACTTAATAATGCTGTGCGCATATTCCTATGTGGATGGGTCGGGTATAAAAGGTTGTAATCCTTTTACCCTATTCATCAGATAAGTCAACTGTATATTTTGCATGGATTATTTCCATGTGTGAATAGGCTTGTCTGAATTGCTTTTTATTCACCTTAAATATTAAATATTTTGCTTCAGCAGATAACACCTGGATCATATTTCTGTCAATTGAAATGCTGTTTTTAGTGTGGGACCAAACCGTAAAAACAGTTAGGGATTTTTGCCACAGTTAGGTGGAACAGAAGTGTCACCTTTCATATTCCGTCATAGCTTATCTCTGTTAGAGCACTGGCTGAAAAAAGGAGATCTGGATTATTCATCCTGAAGCGTCTAACATTCTCATCTCCCACTTGCCAGGCAGCGTACTAATCTCTGGCTACATAAGCAAGGAAGGCAGAATATTCAACAAGAATATTCTTCTTCTTCAACAAGAATGCCTTGTTGAAGCTCTACCACTGTGGGAGGGGGGAAAAAAAAAGTTGTATTTACTGGGAGAGAAGACAGAGCAGGTACTGTTGTAATCCAGGGCTAAAGACACTTCTCTGGTCAGGGCGAGACAGCGTACATAGCAGCAGCCAAGGGGGCAAGAGGAGCAGGCCCTGAGTTCTGGACATATGTTGTTCATCAGCGCTGATACTCAGCACGAGCATCAGAATGTGGTCCTATTGCTATTTTCTAATACAGCTTAATTTATTGATACTGCAGCTGTTGACCTAGACTGTAACGTGAAGTGACAGCCATAGCATTGCAGTTGGCAATTTTGAGAAGTGATAAGAATTCTTGTTTACTCTGTAAATGTGATAGTTCAGATTGGTTGGCCTTGGCCTCATGTGTTACATCAGAGAATAACACACAGTGTTTTGTTGTTATTTTCCTAATTATAACAGTTTTATTTCCAGAACTAAATTTTTGGTTCTGCTCTTTGCCATTGTGCAGATTACCCCCCTGAGTGTTTTGCGTGTTGATCAATGGCAGGATTTGGTTGTATAGGAAAAAACACTCCGTGCTGTTAGTGATGACAGATACAATTAAATGAATTCTCTGCAGTCTCCTTTGATGTATAAAGATTTTTGCCATTAATATTGATAGACTTTAGAGGCACAAGCACATGTTGGGAGAGGAGCAAGCCCCTGAATGTTGTATTTTGCTCTTTGTGAAGCTGACTATATCACTTTATGTCTAAATATAAGGAAAGCTGCTGACAGTTTTGATATATTAAATTATAACTGAGAACTAATTCAAGGATCAAAGATGCTCTTTGGGAGAGATCACTTTACTGGTAGGAAAAATCATTACCTTTTTTCCCAGCCTCATATATTTGTACTGTGTGTCTTGGAAATATCATTCCCTACAGTTTCTGAATCTTGATGTTTAATTTAACACAAAGGTCTTTGAGCAGCACAATGGGAGGGGGGCTTCTGCTAGTAAAACCTCATAGAAGGAAATTGAAATGTACATGTTTTTTCTCATTTATCAAAGCACTGCAAAAATCTAAACTGACATTTTATATCAAATGAATTATGAACTGTGTACTTTGTACCTAAGGGAACAACAACTAAATTAGACTTTTGTTAAAAAGAGAGAGAGAGGAAAAAATAGGCTTTTAATAAAATATACAGTCATTTTTGGTATTTTGTCTGAACCTGACATATGCTGTACTTTGCAGAAGAAAACTAGAGAGTATAGGCAGGCTACTTCAAAGGCTATATGCTTTGAATGCCTTAGAGTGAAGCGAGAAGCAGGTTAAGATAACACACAAACCAGAGTTTCTACTTAATAAGTATTGTTGCTTTGATATTTTTGTTTTCAGCCGTGTCCATCTCAGGTGAACAAGAAAAGATAATATGCTTTTTAATAGCTTGAAGATTGGAGCAAAGTAGTAAATTAGGTATTTTTTTTTTAACTTCCATTTGTGAGAGTACGGTTGCTACTGAAAAAGACTTCCAGGGAGCAAAATTTTAGAACACACTTGATTGAACCATAAGGTAAATTTTTGAAGAATTAATATCCTCAGTATTTTAAGGGCATGACTTCCACTGTCACTAGGTGAACAACACTTCTTGCAAGCAGAGAGGAGACTCCCAGTGTGTAAAGTTAGAGCTTGTAATGCTTGTGAGCTTTTATACATTCCAAATTTCTGAATTTCCTTCATGACTTTCAGTGGGAATATATTTATTTCAGTGCATTGACATAGAAGACACTTTGATATTGTTGTGATAAGCACCTACACCTTAGAGAAAATGGGAAATGAGAAGATAAAATTCCATGGTTTCTTTGACAACATATTCCCTAGTGCACTCCTATAGCGCTCTTTGATATTTGAACAAAATATCCAAGAACTAGTAGCTTTTCTCATATGTCATATACATATATTTCATAAAGATATATTTCAGAAGATTAGGTAAGTTAGAGTATACAAAAGCTTTAGGCAACTCTGCAAGTTCTTTGCAGAAAACAACAGTGTATGAACAGTGATTGTGGGAATATCCTACCATGAACACATCACGAAATCTGAAATGCAAGGAGACAATACTAAGGCTATCTTTGTAGCCTTAGTATTCTTTTATATCAGTACCACCAGAAAACTAGAACCAAACCCAAAGCTGTAATAAGTTGTATTAATGACAGCACATCCTCAGCCAAGAAATCCCAATAAACTCATACCCAAGGAGGCAGTGCCTTGGTCCAACTTTGCAATGCCCAGTAATGATAGAGTTGTCTGATCCTTTAATATATGAGTCTGCTGTGAAGAATGGTTTATTTGTTGGCATAAACAATGGGTATTTTTAGTTAAAAGGTGTTTGCTTTTCCTTGTTTATAGCTAAGATTTTACTTTTATTATTCAACAATACTGATTTTCTTTTTCTAAATGTTCTCTCTGTTTATAAATCATAGTACTATATAGTATTCATTTCAAAACAACGCGTAAATGCCACTGGAAATGTGGCAATGTAAATGCATGATTTCCTGTTACAGAAAGGGAAGGAGAAGTGGTGCAGGGGTTTGGCAGAGCCGTGACAGTGAGCTGGTCCCCTCCAGACATGCCAGAGAGGCAGACTTTTTCTCCTCTTGCTGTCTGTGGAGGAGATGAGAGGGAAGGGGACCAACAGCTAAAGGTGGGAAGAATCACTTTCTTCTTCCTCAACACCTGTCTCCCACTTTACCTATAAAAAGACATTGACAATGAGACAGGGGTTTTTTTTGATTACCACATATGGCACAAAGAAGTTAATTAGCAGATGCAAACCAAATCCAGCTCTGTGTTGCCTGCATTACTAGGAGCAGAAACTTTGAGGAAACCCCTTTTCCTCCTCTTTCTGCAAATAAGGAAAGAATTTGAGAGGGGAAGTATCTGTTGTGGCTTCGGTTGTTTCATGGCCAAAAGGTAGTCCAGTGGCTGTGTGTAGTGAGTCCCTAACATCGGGTGATCTGTCATTTTGTCAGATCTTTTTTCTTTTTATGGACACTCTCAAGCTTGGATTCCATCAAAAATTGTAGTATTTCACACCATCCTCTATGTACTGCAGAAAAATTTATGGATTAAAAATCCATTGGTAATCTTACTCCAGATCTAATTTATTTGGAAACCTGCATTGTTCTCCAGTCTGTACATTTAAGCATATATAAGCTGATGCTTCTGTCAAAATACACATCAACTGGTAACACTTCAGTTTTCTGCTATCAGGGTAGACTGTTCTGTAACAGTCCGCCGGCACATTCATACTGCAGGAGTGCACATAATGCTAGCATTTGAACCAGGAGACTTCTTATTTAACAAGAACATTCGCATCTTGTCTAATATCTCACTTCTTTTAGCATTCAGTTAGGTTGCTATATTTTCTTAGTTTTGTTTGCCACATTGAGTGGAGATATAGCAACCATCATTTGCAGAAACCACGCCCACTTCTTCAAGTAGAACGCTGCTTTCTGGTTTTGAATATCCTATGTTATCCTTCTGCTTTCAGTCATAGAATAAAACACTATTAAAAATTAATTTTCAACAACTTATTCTTCAGACTGAGGCATGTGCTTCTTCTAACATCACCACCTCTGTACCTTTTCCTTTTTCTTTGTTCCTTCTTCATCTTCTATGATGTTAGGATCACCTTCATTGAATTGGGCTGAAAAAGTATTCATGGGAAATCATCCCATGCATTTTCTTTCCTCAAAACCGTAAATTGTCTCATTTCTGGTAAAACATTTAGTCTGATAGAGATTTGAAATCTTTCTTGCAGCAGTTTAATCCCATTACTGTATGCCTTGTTTCGCAGGACACAGCGATTCTCTTTGTCTTTGCCAAACTTCTGTGAAGTTGAATATTCCAATATGTCTATCCCTTTGCTCTTCCCTTGTTCTTTAAGCTACATAGATTTAAACTTTCTTCCCTGGTCTTTTCCCAACCGTCAGTGATATGATTTTCTTTTTTTTTTTGTTGCTTTCCAGCATCTCCTATTTCCAGAGCTATCTAAGAACTTAGTTTCAAACATGAAGTAAAAAGCTTAAAAGCCAGCCTGCAGTTCTTTGAAATTGTACCATTAACATTAAGAAAGAAACTGTTCAGCCAAGTGCCTCCTCGCCAGTGGGACTCGCCAGTAAGACTGTCACCAGAGATGTTTCCATCCATGTGGAAGCTGGCATACCTGCCTCTGGTCATAGCTCTCTGCCTGCAGTTATCAATTATAAAGGAAGCTGCAAGATATTGAAGATGATGTCAAATTCTTCCACCTTCTTCCTTTCCAAAAAAAACCCCAACAAACCAACAAAGAAAAACAACAACAAACAAATCTCCTGAAATTAATCTCTAAAGCTGCTTCATGCAGGAAGCTGAAGCTTCCTTCTGAAGGATCTTGTTCCCTCTGCTCTTGCCTCATCTGTTCCCTTAAGTAAACAGAGGCAGATCTGATAGTTTCTCAAAGCTGCTTCACAGAGATGTCTCATTTTCCAGTGACCAGAGTCACTGTTTGTTTAATTGTGGTTTCTGCCTGGAAACACAGGAACTGTTTGTTTAATTGTGGTTTCTGCCTGATTTTGTAATACCAATCCTTAGGTTTTTTCCTTATAGTATTTTTTTAAAAATTAATTTCGTGATACGACGGTTATTGGCTAGGCATCCTTTTAAACAGTCTGATGAATAATTAGTGTTACGGAGGAGTTATAAATTCCATCCAGTGTCTTTATTACAGGTATTAAAATCATTAATCATTCAGCTAATTGCTTATTGGCATTCTTTGGTAGCTTTTAGAGTTTAGCAAAGTTCTTGCTGAGTAACGTGGATAAACTTCTACGTGGCATGAGGCAGGTTGCTGCTAATATAAAGGTAAAGGTGACAAATCTGTAAGACATTTTTATAGTGTTGACCTCAGTAAGATGTAACACTTAGGAAAAGGGTGTCTCCTACACATATTTTTACTTGAGACCCATATCTGGATTGCAGATGTTGAGGTTGTACATGAAGAAAAGTTTGTTAGAAGGAGGGGGAGGTTTGCTTTTGTTTTTCACAAGAGCAGTATTAATAAGTAAGCCTGAGCTGGGATTTCAAAACACAGTCGTCTTAAACTTCAGGTTTGCAGTCATGGAGTGAAGCCTGAGTTATTTTCAGAGCCTTACTAAAATTGTACTCTGCAGCTTGGAATACCAAATAGTGCAAGTGGAGGAAAATTCGCAGTTAGACCTCACACACTCCAGATAAAGATAAATTTTAGATTTTTCAAACTTATTATTTTCATTTTTCCGAGTGATATTGTGCCTTACAAGTACAAGTAACACTAAAGATTAATGCTAAAAGTGAAAATATTTACAAAGCCACTCCTTTTCAAATGAATTTACTATTATAGCAAAGATCAGGTGTATAAACCAGGATAGGTCACCAAGAGAGAACAAGATATTTTTGTACCCTGTTTATGTTATACTTCCGAAAAGAAAAAATCACGAACATGAGGTGTGAACAAGTTTGGATTTTCTGGGAAGTTTACGGTGGCTTTAAGCTACTCCTTTATATCTCTTTACTTGCTTTTTTTCCCATAGTGCAGTTTCCTTACTTCCCAGGCCCAATGTGCCAGAGAGGGGCGAGCAAGAAGGGCCGCCATGGACAATTCACATTGCATGGAAGTGTGTTGCATAAAGGGTGCATTGTCCCTGGTATATGTATAATTGGATGGAGATATATCTGTAACTGAAAACATCTATCAGTGAAATTATAAAATTAAAAGAAAATCCAAGAATATTCTATGCATTCTTTAGGCATTGAGTAGCTGGAAAACAAAATGGTTGAACATATATTTTAAATGAAAAATCAAGAACAGTTGTGTGTATTTGCTATACACTGAGTAGGAAAGATAACTGGGAAAAGAGGGTTAAAAACCAAACCGGAGTAAACTTCAATGAGCCTGTGAAGATAAGAAACAAAAAAAAGCAATCTTCTGCTTTGCCAATAGATAAAGGTTTATAACTAGCATGCCCTTCTAGTGATGACATATGGCCCAGCATCATGGCCTGTCTTTCGGTTAAATGAAACAAAAACACATGGCCATGTTGAGAATTATGGAGAGTGCAATGACTGGAATTATTTGCACTGAGCAAACAACTAGATAACAGGCATACCTGGGAAAATCAAGAGAAACAAATGTCAATGCGCAGAACATATTGCCATAAAAAGTGCCGTAATGAGATGATCTCAGTATGGGCACCTAAAATAGAAAATGAATCAGGAGTATCTAAACAACCACTGCAATGAGATAAAGAAATGGGGTTTGTGAATTGAACCTGGAAAAGAGTGAGAGTAGGCATGACTGAGCGAGACATTCATCTAAAGGCAGTCTGACTGAAACTTTTCCTTGCTGTTATGGCACAGGCTGTGGAGAGCCTATTTTCCCTCTCTGCAGTTAAATACCTGCAGGTATCATTTGCATACGTGTCTATGAAAAATATTTCGATAAGATGCAAATGCATCATCTGTGCTAAAAATTTTACACACGCAGATGTGGCAAATTATAGAGTTACATTTACATAGCTCCAAACTCTTCTAGCTGCCTATCTGCAGATATTATGGATACAGCAGGGCCAGTATATCTGATCGCTGTTAAAAGCAGCGTCGCTTCACTTCAAAGTTGGAGTGAGTTTTTCACAAATTTGATAGATATCAAATCGAGCTCTACTATCTTTTCTTCCTTTTATTAAAGATTAATAGTGCAGGCATTTTTAGAACTAAATAATAATTTATTGTCCTACTGATAGTTCACTTTTTATAGTCTTCCACTTTCAGAAAATTTAAAGTTCAGATATATTCTTATGATAAATATAAGTGATACCTCTCAGAAAAATAGGCTTTCAACATGGAGTAAACATTTTAGCACAATCATTTAACACAATGCTTGCTGTCCTAAAATAAACAAATACTTAAAAAGCTGACTACTCCTGCATAAGTTGTTTAAGATAAGGCAATTGAGGCAACAGATTGAAACACTTTTCAAAAATCGTTCAGCACATTAGTGGCCGAGCAGGGATGAGATCTTTCTTGGCTCATCTACATTTACCTGCGTATCTGGAATACAATATATCATTGTCAGCTTGAAACAGTCTTCAGTTTTTATTATTTTGTGGGGCTTTTTATTAATTCTTTGATTAAAATTGACATCTGATTAAATATTTTATTCTGCCTTTGTAGTCTCTTCTTATACAAAGCGTGACTTTCTGCCCTGCTAAGTGAGGATTTACTGGGCTAGATGTTGATTCAGTAGGTTGCAAGTGGAGTGGTTGCCCCCTGAGGGTCATATTAAAGCTTGAGGGGAGCTTTTTGAGCAACATTGCATCTTAAAGACGATATATCAAGCTGATAGATACATGGCTCTTCTGTTGAGAAATTCACAGTAGAATTATTGCTGGTTGCCAGTTATTACTTGGGTAGTAAGGAGTCTCTCGGGAATATGGATCAGATAAAAAGGGTTAAGCTGAGGGAAATGTTACACTGAAGACCTTGGTGATGAGGAATGTTTGAAATAGTCAAAGGATGTTTTGTGTGCAATTTAGAATTACCATTTTTGGGGGGAAGCGGTCTGTAGTTTTAATGATCAAAGTGTGATTAGTTTAATAGAGCACCTTTCTCATTATGACTCAGCAGAGACTTGACAATTTCTTTGTTGTACCCTCCTGCCCACCTGTCCTGGTCCTTTGGAAGCGCATGGCTGAGGACACTTGCTAGTGGTTAGCTGAGGACCTTCTCTGTGAGCTACGGGAAGTCTTTCAGATTAAATAAATTTGCTGTATATTCTAACATTTTGCTTTGAAAGTAGTTGGCTAGGCTTGTTCTACAGGTCAGCCGACTTTCACAGAAGAGATTTGTCCAAATTTTCTACTCTTCCCTGTGCTGTGTTTTTGTTGGTAGAAGAGATTTGAACATTTAGCTGAGATTACCTACGCCATTAAAATAACATCTGCACTGTGAATTGTTATTGACATTTAGACAGCTACATCTTTGTTTTTTGATGAACATTCCTGTATCTCTATAATAACCACCACTATACATACATAAAGCTTAATCAGAGCTTTTACTTTGTAGATCTCAGAGAGCTTTACAAAGAAGGATAAGTATTATTATCTCCATTTAACAGATTGAGAAATGAAAAACAAAGGTGAAGTGATGTGTCCTGACAGAACTGGAAATAAATTTAACACTTTTGCCTCCTCAGTGAATTGCTCATACTGTCTCAATAACAACGTGAACTTTGGCTTACCGGCCAAATTACAGCTCAGTTAATTAGATTCATTTTTAGATGTAGCATTTTTTGCTGTGTAAAATTTCTGTGTGCGCTTAAACTACATGTGCATTTTAAGCTACAGACAGTTCAGTTCTAAAGGAGGTAGTACCCTGCTTTGAACGGATATTGAGTCTTTCTGGTAGTGTCATCTTATGAAAATAGTTTAAAACACTCTATTAAAAGTTTTTACATTATTTGTGCCATCTTTCTCATACTGGCTGAGTTTGCCTGCTAACAGCTTCAGGAAACACTTTATAAAGGGACGCCAAAATAGTTCATTGGTGATTGGCAAGTACTGTACTTTACATTCATAAGACTTAAACCCCCTTATTGTACAACTTAACTCCAACATGAGTTATGTTGCTGCTAAACAGAACAATGTTAAGTGAGGAGAGTGGAATTTAATTCACATACAGAGGCATTTGGTGTGCAGATGTTTGGTTTCGATGGCTCAGCTGGAGGGATGTTGGGGGCTGTTCAAGTTAAATCAGCCATCTTCTTCCCTCTGAGTTGAGGTGCTCACAAGCTCTTGATTGGCCTTGAAGGCATCGGCAAGGGATTTGCAGACCATGAATTACTTTAGTCTCAGACATCTCCTGGATTTGGAAACAGGAACACTTCAAGTTTACTTGGTATTTACTGGAGCCTTATTGCATAGGTCTAGATAACAGCAGCAGGAGGGAGCTTTCAAAGGCAGCCAGGCTGGCCCAAGCCCAGAAATTTTATGTTGTCTTTTACACAGTAACAGAGATGAGGGGAAGGGAGTGAGGGAAGCTGGAGATCCTGTTCCACTTCATTTTGTCCTGAAAAAAACAGGAGGGTTGCAGGGCTAGGGGCCACTTCTCAGAAGTAAAATATCTGGTAGTAACTCCGGTACTCCAGCAGCCAGCTTTTGGTAAAAATTTCTTATGACAACTGGTGGACCTTGAACTTACGGGAAAGGGAACAAGTCTCTAGATTGGAGCAAGCCATGTCTTGTGCCTTGCTACGTAACACAATTTGGAGCTGGAGCTGAAGAATTTTGAAGTTCCTCAGTCATGAGTATGTATAATCAGAGTAAACCAGCCAGGTGCTAGTTCACATATCTCTGTATATGTATGTCAGTATAAATAAAAACTATTGTGTTTGATTGATTACTTTTTTTTTTTTCTTTTCCTGAGCCAATGCCATCCTTTCATCTGTTTCAGGGAGAGAATGATTCAGACAGTGTATCACAAAATCTGTTACTTTCCTCTTAGTAACCACCTCATACACAGGTGGTAAATGAAACTCATAAAACTTACTGTAAAATACTGTTCGCTCATCTTACAGCTTACAACTTGTGCCTCCAGACTTACAACTACACCTTAAGTTACAGATCTGAGAGACTGTTTTTTTTCCAATAGAGAGAAGGAAGAAGATAACAGTAACAAAAAATTTTTGTTGGAAAGACCAAAGAAAGAAGCAAGTGGTAACTACTGGACCATGAAAAGCAAAACTATTATACAAGGGTTTAAATGACAAACACAGTAACTTTCCAGTGTTTTAACTCTGTGGAAAAGAGCTACAGAGCTATGGCTAAAGATGTGCATTATATATAGGAGTTCCAGATGTGTTTATATACAGAAAGCTTCTTCAACAGATTGTTTTCTTTTTAAAGAAAAAACAAAGCCATAAACCCAGGGGTGCAAATTGGCATAGTTCTTTTTACTGCATGCAGTGAAATTTCCAGCAGTTAAAGGTCATTGCTGGTATCATTACTGACAGATTTTGATCTGCAGTTCCTGGACTTCATAAAAATTAATTTCCTTAACAAAACAGCAGTCTAGAGACTGAGACTTCGGTGGATCTATTTTGATTTCTACCTAAAGACTTTTTTCCCTTAAAATTTCTGCTGTTTTCTTTTAAAATTATTATTAACTTATAAGGGTGAGAAGGTATCTGAAAGATAAAAAGTCTGATCAATTTTAGTCCTGCTGGGTAGCATTTCTGTGAGCTTTTCTTTACCTTCTCAGGGTGGCAGACCTGGGCACAAGGAGAAGTAGATAATATTTGAACAGGTGGTAGAGAATATGTTGCTTCTGAATTACTTCTGGTGTTTGGAGGTTTGCTTTTAGCAAAGTGATATTCATGTAACTGTATTGGAGAGATGAAAATAAAGAAATAGCATTGTTCAGTAGTGAAAATGTTAAACTAAATGGACCATGTTAACATTGCTGTTGATCCTGAGGAACAGTTTTTCCAGTATATGGAGCATTTTGTTTCCACCCGGCATATGTTCTCCATGGTTTTCTCTGCTCTAATTCATCCATGTTTTTCGACAGCTCCAGATGGCGTGATGCCTCCAAGGCTTTCATCTGCCACTCCGACCAGTCTTCAGGTTGTCTGGTCTACACCAGTTCGCAACAACGCCCCAGGCGCACCCAGCTACCGACTCCAGATGCGGCGGAGGCATTCTGCTGGTGACATTTTAGAGTATGCAGACCATAGCAAGGCCACTATCAACTGCTGAGCAAGAAAAGTCCCGTTGTCTTCAATACAGCTCACCTTCAGGGTGGCTGGTTTTGTTACAAGACATGTAATGTTTTAGTCTTTCTTTAGGTGCTGGGATGTTTAATGATGTAACTCATGCTGCTTTTCTTTGCAGTTTGCTTTCCGGCCCTACCGCTTCCTTACAACACAGGGTTGGGGATCTTCAGCCATACACTGAGTATGAGATGAGAGTGGTTGCCTCCAATGGCTATGGCAATGCTTATAGCAACTGGACTTCAATGACTACAGCTGAGGACAGTAAGCAGTCTGATCTTATTCAACTCCCTTTAGCAGAAAATATAAATAACAGTTCAGCTGCCATTGCATGTAATTTCTTTTGCTTATCAAACTTTTTCAGTCAAATAGCAATAATGTATTTCCTTCTTGAATATTAACTTGCAATAACAACTCCTAAGGGATCAAGGATCTGTTGTCTTAGATTTACATAAAACATGAATATTTAAATATATGTTTTGTGAAGTAGTATCTGACTTCTTTATATAATATCCCTCCATGCATATGTGTTCATATATGGTTTAAGATACACTGATACGCACAGCTTTGTAAGTGGTATTCCTTTATATTCAGGGACTTGATTCTGATTTCAGTCATATCAGAGAAAATAAGTTGAAGTTAATAGTATATGACAGTTGTCTTATCTCTGTGTTGAGAATACCTAAGCTGTACCACAGCTGAACAGAACTTTTCATTCACAGTGATCTTTGTTAATTCAAAGTGATGATCTACTGATCTGAAATTGAGTTTGTCGTTGCCAGTCCCATCACTTTCCTCATTAGTAGTTCTACATTCTGCAGACTGGCTCCACATAATATGTTCAACAGTCCCTTGATTTAAAAAATGGGTATGAGCATATAGGTACAGCCATTTAGTTGACAGGCTAGGGTTTTGCACCTGATACAATATGTAAGCAGAAGCATATGAGAAAAATAGCTTGTTGTACACAATACATATACAAAATACATAATGTCCAGCTTTTTTTAAGAAACTGAGCTATTAGTTTTGTCTTACAATGTAGCAGGATATATAATAGCACACTTTGGGGAAAAATCTGTTGTTTTCAAATATATTCTTTGCTGCCTTTTTTTTTTTTTTAAATCAATAATGGATGATCCCATTCTACCAAATTTTGGAGAAATTAAGTATTTTCTAAGAGATTTTTCCTGTTTTATCTTGTTTTATAAGTCAGTCATTCATTCTGAGCAGGAAAAGGCAGGGGTGGGGGGTGTCTCATTACTGGTTTCATTACTATGTTGCTTTCTCTGTCTTCACACCAAAGTGCCTTGTGGTCTTATTCGATTTTACGCTGACATGAGATCTGCATTTGAGACTGTAAATTTAACCTGATGCTCATATGCAATTATAGCAAATATTCAGTGCTGGTGACTCAACTTCACTTTAGTCCCTTCTCTAAATGGATAGCTGTCTATCTCAAGAAAACACCCAGCGGAAAACATGTGTTCCCACAATTGTAAAACATTTTGCTTTGAAGCTGAGCAAATAATTCACAACAGCAATTTATCTGATCAATCTATTTAAGCTCCAAAAGTATAAATGCTTCTATGAACACATTACCTATAAGTAATTAGCAAATAAAAGTTCTGAACTTGGTCTTTACATACCAGAGATGTGTTTTCTACCTGTGAAAATGTTCGTTGAGACTCAATTCCTTTATTGTAATTGTTTGTTACCAAAAGTGGATATTATTAAATGTATCTACGTTCATAGTCTCCTAGGACTATTTTGTTCAAATTGCAATGATTATTTAGCTCTGTTCAGATAGTTCACATAGTGTATCTTTTTAGATAGGAGGAGCACAGAAGTGCATCTAAAAGGCATTGCTTGTTAGTATATGTAAAAATTATTTTTTGTGCAAAGTAGTAGGTGTAGAATTTTAAAATTTTCTTTTTAGAAGTTAGGTATAGGGCAGAGGGCCTGCACAGGCATGCATTCCTATATCGTCTTCTTGAACATATATGTAGAAGTTACCTGCTGCATAGAGCTCAGATGGTCTTTGTGCCCTAGCATGAAATACTACCCTTTGCAAAACCTGGCTGCAAAAATGCCTTAAGTTACTATGGAAGGTAGATGTTGCCAAAGGAAACTTAAGAACAAGAAAAAAAAAAATAATACCTCTGCCAGCATTTACGCAATTATAATATTTTAAGATTAACAAACAGCTTGCCTCATCAGTTATGATGCTGCACCTTGTTCCTTAGCTCTAAACAAACTTCTGTTTCTTCAGTTCAGTTATAAACTACACGTCTCCAAAGGGGGAATTACTTTCCTTAAAATGCCCTCTTCCATTTGCATTGATACTGCTAAAGAATACAGGCTGATGTGTCCCCAGTATCCAACAACCCTTGTAATTTACAAATAAATCCCCAACTTTCAGTGGTGACAAAGGACTCTGATTTTGGTGTCACTGTGGAGGGCTGCCATCTGTGAAAGCACATTCAACTCAATTGCTTAAGACTGAATGATTGTCATAGGGTATGAGCAGTATTTCTGTCAAAGTTTCAATATGTTTCTTATAAAACTGCCTATACTGACAGCTTCTTGCAGAAGTACACTTAATTCCTGGCCCTGCTAACCAATAGACTTTGACTTTTTAAAGTACAACTTGATAGTAGAAATTTCCCATATCTCTTACTCTGTTGAAATATATGTGTCTACACATGTTCTTATTGAACTTTATGCAGTGAATATATGTCTTTTTTGTTTCACCAAAACATAAAATGTCTGTAGGAATAAAATACGTGCGTGTGTGCGTTTATGTGCGCAAACACCTGAGAGCAATAGATGTAAATCAACACGCCCACTATTAAAGTCAATAGAGTTCCACTAATACAAGATGAGGATTTCAAAATCTATCTGTATATTATAGTTTATTTATGATAACTATTTAGTAAACTAGAAGGATATTAGGAATGATTAAGGAAAAATTAGCAAATGCTGCCATAAAAATCTATTGTATCTGATAATAAGATGTCTTATTATGCAGATCAGTAGGTTTGCGTTATTCTTTAATGCAAGAAAAAATGCTGTAAATAATTTTCAAATACTGCCATTTGCATGAGTGTGGCACTAGTAACTGATTCTATGCATTTTTTTAAGTCTAACCTGCTCGTGCCAGATAACAATAATGTACATATCCTATGAATATTTTAAAACCTGCTAAACGTGTTAAGAAAAGATGTTTGTTCCAGTGATCTTGGTGAGTATACCATCAGACTATTTACTGACAGATGAACAGAAACAGTTCATGAAGTTTCTGGATTGGATCTTGCTTTCAGTAACTTGAATGTAAATTTAAGATAACTGTCTTCCAGTGTTATCATCGCTGAACTGAGAGGTCAGCATTGAACTGAGAGAAGAATTTCATGCATTGCATTTAGAACTAATACGAAAATTTCTAGATATAAAAAATATTAGTTAAGTTTTCCCTGTTGTTATGGCAAGTCTTTGAGCTATCTGAGAAGGAAGCTGTAAAAGTATTTGTTAGAGTTACCTGAAGCCTGCCCAATGGCTGCTGCTGCATTCTTCTGGTGTAGCTTTATGATTCGCAAAATTATATTGGCCAGTAGCAATCCACACAGTGTAATCTTTAATCAGAGGGACAGTTCCCAAATGAGAAATGTGCTTTTTCGAGTGCTTGAGAAAATCCATCTTGATTTGGACAAGTTTTAAGCTAGCAAAATTAAATTGCTGCTTTAGAGAAAAGCTGCCTGTTCCTTTCTTTTCTTTTGAATGTCCTAGAAACTGTCTGCAGTCCAGGGAGCTGCATACAGCAGGACATCTCAGTCATCAGCATGTTTTCTACATTGGCTACGTTTCAGTCCCATGGGTCGCTGTACGATTCCAGCATGGAGTACTCTTACTGAAGCCCTTTTATAAGTGCCTGGCTTGCACTAGTTGAAAGAGAAGGTTTTGCGAGTTGCCTAGCAGGCAGTCCAGTTTTTTATTTTTCAGTTCTTACATGAGTTGACTGCAAGTCCATCTCTTTTAAACATAAAAGAAGTTATTGGCCAGCCCAATGTTTATTCACAATAAGAAATGTCAAAAGTACACCGTAGTCACCTGAGATCATTATGTATGGAAGTTGCTAGAGAAAAAAAAGCAATTAGAAAAAAAATAATTCTCCTGCAACGTATCAGCTGAGTTAATTCTTGACAACCCAGGGAAACATTATTCTTATCATATAGAGTACTATGGTCTGCTCTTCTGGCATGCTTACCACAAAGCTCTGGTTCCAGGATGAAGAGGTCTATTCTCTTAAAGCTTCCTTATGTAGACAATAGAGAGAGGCAATGCAGGACAAGAGGGTAGATGATGCAGTTTTAGCTTTTGGAAGTGCTTCCTTTCTCTGATTATATTCATTATCTGAGAAGACAAGTCTCCTACTTTTGCTATATAAGTTAGGACCATATAATTTAGGCATATAAACTAATCCGTATTAGTTGATGTGAATGTGGTCACCTGTGCCCGAGAAAGATGAACGGAAACCGAAGCAAGAGAAGAGAAAACCTGGTGAGGTGATAAATGGAAGAGAAAGTCATGTGAAATATATGACAGGGTGAATAGCCAACGGACAGAAGAACAAATTAAGCTGAAGTAGTATCGTGGCAGATATGATATGATGATCGTATGATAAATAGTACAAACTGGCCGTGCACACTTACAGATTAGGAATTAGAAGAAGTTTCTTAACTAGTAGGCTGAGGTTCTGGAACCAATGTGCAGTAGAGCAGCAGAGGGCAAAAAGTCTGAATACTCTGAAGACAGCTCTTAATATGTAATTGACGGGGTTCATATGGACTGCATATCATTGCATGAACAGCCTAATGACTTTTGAGTTCTGTGATCTGATGTGATAAAAGATTCCTGTGGTCCCTTGTGCCCAGAGCTACACAATTTGGGTTTTCTGCTGGATACAGTCGGTAGTATATGAAAAACACCACATTTTGTTAATACATATAATTTCATTGTCCACATTCCTGAAAAGAGTAAATGATTCAAGAATAAAAGGCACCGAATTTCTCTTCAGCTTAATGAGAGAGTTTCCCAGCAAATCAGGTATTTCTCATTAGCTTTAAAGGGCAGTAGTCCAGGTACATGTCTCAATATATTAATGAAAGTATAGATTCCCCTGAAATACATCCACGAGAGTATAGTTCCTCACTCCCCCAGTCTGTACAATAAGTAAACAAATGTGTGGTTCTAGTCAGGGAATTAAAAAAGATTAATGACAATTTTGTGCCTTCATTTTAGGTTGACTCTGAACTTTTGAAGCAGATGAGCAAAACAGCCTGCCATAAAAGATAATTTCATTTGCCAAAATGAAACTACCTTCTAGTATTAATACTGTAATGAAACAGTTTGAAATATGAACTAAGAATCTTAAAGAAAAAAATGCCCACTGTTCCGATGCTCAGTAGTTACTTCCATAAACAATTACATTCATGTAAAAAGCTTTATGATTTTATTTTCATCATTGTCAGGCTGAGCTGTGTAGCTGTCATACTTTGCAGTCTTCCCTCCAGTGACAACCACATTGACAACATGTTATACTCCACATTGATTTTACAGTTAAGGAGCTGATTGTGATATATAGGGATTTTAAGAATTCAGCTGAGAGGCTGACTTTTGCCTTTTATCATTCCATTAAAATTTTATAACCATCTTTTTCATGTCATTTCATCCATGAATTCTTACTTTAGAAAGTGATAGCTACTGCTGTGAGCATAACTTTTCTCATGTTCAGAGCTTTTTATTGTATTAGCAAACTATCCCAATTATAGTTAATACTCATGTTTTACATAATTGTGGTGACCCTTTCAACCAAGCAGTATCGTGCTAGTTGATTTGTATATAGAATTAGATGATTCTGCTTGCCATTTAAAAAGAAGCTATACCGAATGAGTGTTGGGGACCAGGATTTAATGCTTTCCCATCCAGTGGGGCCAATTAAGCATCTCTCAAACGTCTTGTTTGAACTCGGAGAGTCTTAAAAGTCTCTCTTTTAAAAGGGCAGTAGGGAATGTGTGGGTAGGTATGCCAGCTACCAAAATATGGTTTTTTGAGGGGAGGGGGAGGGACTAGGGGGACCCAAAGTTTAAGTTTGACAGATCCTCCCATACATTACAGATTGTCCTTAAGGAATACGTCTAAACTCTGGGGGGGTTGAAGTGCAGGTTCAACTAATTACCATGAATGTTTCACCTGTAATGCCAGCAACTTATTGGGTAGGAATAAAAAGGCTTATCTGTTCCCTCACAACAAACTGCTTGATTGTTTGGCGTTTGGTTTTCTTTTGCATTTTCCTCCTGCAGAAGCTTGCAGTATGGCAGTTATTTATGAGGTATGATTAGATAAAATGCAAGCTTGTAGCTCAGCAGTGAATATTATATCTTTCAACTCCCCTCCGTCATTAAACTAGAATTTGCAGCAACTTATTTTCAAGGTCTTCAATTCCAAAGCAAATTTTCCTCTTTCCACTTCGACGCAGCAAAATTTTCGGTTTACAGAATATACATCTAATTCAGGTTTACACCTCCACCTTTCCGTCTTTCAGTGAAGTCTAAATAATGGACCAAATTTTGTTCCAGCTTATGACTTAATTGATTTTGCCGAAGAGTACGTGCAAATAGAACTGAATTGCTCTTTACAACAGACCATCTTTTATACTTGTAAATTCAAAGATCTAAATTAATCCTAGAGTGCAGAAGCATTAAATATAGAACTCCATCCTTATTATCACTGTGAGTAGAACAGGATATGTGATATGAATGAGTTTTATGGAGTTGCTTTGTGATGCATCATATAATGAAAGAAAAAACACTGTTACCTTTCAAATTTAAAAGAAAAAAAAAAAAGAAAAAGCTTACTATCCCAATTTTACATCACTGTTTCCACAGACATCAGTGGAATAATCCTGATTTACTTCTCTATGTATGTAAGAGGAGAACTGGGACTTCTGACTGCTTCGGCTGTTATTCTAAAATATAGGAGGAGACACTCACTGTGCTGGATTTGTTTTCTAGGGTTCCTTTTCCACCTCCACTCCCCCCCCCCTTTCTCTTTTCACTTAAAAATTATCAGAAATTATTTAAGTTCTAATTAAGTAAATTATTCTTCCTATAGAGATACTGTTCCCTGTGGTTTGGACAGCATACTGCTTCACTAGGAATTAAATGATGGTGGTGTTGGCTGCCGTGGAATTCAACATATGCTATGTCGGTGTGTCCTGGAGTCTTAGCACACCCACAATTACTAATGAATTTTCAACCCTTAGCATCTGAAACCTATCCCCCCCCAAATCCCCAAACCTAAAGCTATTTTAAACAATTACTAAATCCAAGTATATCTTTTTTTAAGATTTCAATAAAATGTAACGTTCACAGAAAAATCTCATAAATGTCAAAATCACTATGGGCAGAATAGGGGGGAATATAGTATTTTCTTGATCTGATGTAGCAATTTATAGATTTCAGGACGTGGTTTATAAGAATGCTAAATGTTCTGGAATTACAGCTGTTACTGATCAGTGATTGAGCCAGATTTGTGTTATTGCACCATGTTCTTGCTTGTACCTAGAGAGCAGTAAAGCCTCAATATAATAAAAAGCACCTGCATTTTAAATGAAATTTCAATTGAAAAACTTAACAGCCCTTCAAATTGCAGAATTTAACGCAGCCCAGTAAAGCTTAAATAACACTTTGCCTCCACAGGCTGAGGGTTTTGCATTCAAGGTGACTTGATTGTGTCGCATGGTGAAATTATTTACAATTAAGGAATTTCTCTGGAGGGCTGCAGAGTATTTGCTGTTCCACAACACCTATGCAGGCATATGGTCGGTCTTTTTCAGTATTCATGGAAGCTCCTGAACCTTTATGATAATTGAATCAGTTAGAGTGCTGAGTGGAGCAAGCATAAAACCTGTTAACCTAAAGGTCAGATCTGTGCATTGTTTATTTATCAGTAGGTGAAAGAGCTAAATCGGCAGCTTCTGTCACAGTCACAGTAAAAAATCACCTATAATATTAACAGGGAGTAGATAAATTGCAAAAAATGGATTAGAATTATAAACAGAATGAAGTAAAATATTGAATATATAATGAGAGATGCAGTAGGGGCTTACTGAGCTGTCAAATATGCAGCTTCGTTATGCCTATGCCGTTGGTTGCAATTAGTAGCTAGAGCTCTAGAAAAATATCAACAAAAGCTAGAACTGCAGCTCTATATGGATACTTAGCTGAACACTTTCTCCACATGCTAACAGCATTGATAGGACACTTTTGAGAGACAAGAGGGAAAAAGATGCAGAGGAGGAGGGAGGAAGGTTGGGAGGAGGGAAGGTGTACTTACAGAGCAGCTTGCCTTTGAGAAGAGAGCCATATTCATCCCTTGAATAGCTGGGCCTACAGTTTCTGAAGAAATAGGCTGTTTGGTCGATTTGAACTTCTTTTGTCAATTTGAGCCTCATTTGATGAGTACTGCTTGCTAATGCTGACTTTTACAAATCACAGACTACAAGTAATTTTCCTTTCCTTTTTTTTTTTTTTTTTTTTCTCTTACAGAACCTGGACCTTTAGATCCACCGCTTGTTTTGAATGTTACGTCAAGGGCAGCAAGTGTCACCTGGCAGCATCCTTTAAAGCCAAATGGCATCATCACTCATTATAATATTTTCCAAAATGGCCAACTGCATGCTACAGTGCTAGGAACTAGGTCTAACTGCACTGTAGAAGACTTGCATCCTTACACTGTCTACGTGTTTCAGGTAGAAGGATGCACATCTAAAGGATGCTCTCTTTCACCCGAGACCCTAGAAATAAAGACTCTTCCAGATGCACCTGAAGATATTCCTGCTCCAGAGCTGTATTCTGATACTCCAACTTCTGTGGTCATATCCTGGCAACCACCTGCTCGCTCAAATGGTTTGGTGGAAAATGTGACAATAGAAAGGAGGGTGAAAGGAACAGAACAAGTATCAACTGTGGTGACTCTTCCTTTCAGTCAGTCCATGAGCTACATTGACCAGAGTACTGCTCTGAGCCCTTGGCAGAAGTTTGAATACAGAATGCTGATGAGCACTCTTCACGGAGGCACAAACAGCAGTGTGTGGTCAGAAGTTACCACTAGACCATCAAGACCTGCTGGTGTTCAGCCACCTGATGCAGAAGCGTTGGGACCAGATTCAGTTAAGGTAGGAATAATTCTCATGGCCTCGTGGCCCTAACATGTTTTCCTTGTAGCAACTGTTTATTTAAGAGAGACATCTACTGGCTGAGCGAACAGATTTCATTGCTGCAGGGGTAGTTGAATAATTAGTGTCTGTCCTTTGGCTCAAAAGCGTTAGATCCGTTTCCGTTTTTTTCCTTTACACCGGCCTCTGGCATTGTACTCCAGTTCATTTTCTTCCTTACACACCGGATGTATTTTCAATATTAAACTTGAATGCTTACTTTAACTCCCTAAGCAGATCAGAAAATGACCTACTACCTTCTCAAAAATTTCAAGACTTCATCAAAATGCTAAGAAGTAAAAAGATTTTTTATGTAATTATCAGTTTTTTAAAAAAATAGCTAATGAAGAAAAAAGTAGCATTGTGGTTCTCCTGATTTATGAAGGAAGAGTCTTACAGGACTACCTAGGAAGTTTCAATTATTCACATCGTTCTGTTGGGAATGAACTCTAGAGGACAGGATAACTACCATTGTTTTGGCTTGCATACAAACTTCATTCAAGGGAAATTAGTGTAACCAAACAAGAGGGATTTTTGTAGCTTAGAAGCCTCTTTTGTGTAAATACACACATGCTTCCATGGATTCAGTCTTGTACTAATGCCAAAAGTATTGGTACAGTAGCTTGCTCACCAGAGCACAAAACAAAGGACATTTGCATAAGATTGAAGTTCATCTGTTAGATTTATTATTTTTGGTATACATTGTATTTTCAAAAGGTAAACAGAGTGTTGTTACCAATGCAGTCTAGATAATTTAAGGGTATGAATTTAAGCAGTAAACCAATGCTGATTTTTTTGCTTTATTCACACATAATTTTAAGCTATGAATAAAGCTATTCAGCATTAGACAAAAAAATCGTGAGCCTTTAAAATTAAAATTCCTTAAGAATTGCATGTTACCTCCACGTTAATAGCAAATGAATTTAGTAAGCATACAAGGGTTACTGTAAGAATTAATAATGATCGACCACTAGTAATTGTGATGAATTCCCAGACTGCTTATTGAAGATTTGGGCTATCTACTTCCAGGACTCTGACCCCTGTGCTTCTCTAGATGTATCTTGCTACCCACCACGATTTATAGTAAAGCGTTTTTCACGGATTTACCAGAAGCAGCAATGCTGAGTAAACAGTAGCCCTAGTTCAATGGTAAGCTTACACACATGTCCACATTATATTGCATGAGCTTTTACACATTGGCTTCAACTCTGAGCACAAAGAAGAAGTCACTGCAACCTTTAATGCTTCAGTTAATGTGATAAGGGCATAATAATTTTATCTTACACATATTTTTTCGTTCTCCAAGTGCAGTCGTCACCCAATCCTAATTTTAAAAGCCTGAGAGTTATCAGAGATCTTGTCGTTCTTTACTGGATCTCTTTTCTTGAGATCAGAGGTGTATTCTCAGTTGTAATTTTATTGTTTTTCACTCAGCTCCAAGACTAAGTAATCTACCAATACTGAGAGTCAGTTTGATCATTTATTTATTTATTCTGAAACCTGAAATCAGTCAGTGCAGTCTTGACTCTGTAATAATTTAATTTCAATCTAACAGTGTATAACAATGCTTTTAAAATTTGTTTTCCTTTCTTGCTAAAATGTTCAAATGCCTTTTTTCCTTCTTCTTCCCCAGTCTGTCATTAGCATTCAAAGCTCTTTAAAGCCCTTTAATGTCTACATTGTATGACCTTCTATATGAGTGGTGGTCATATTTTGTGTCACTGCTGCTCTTTTAGTCTCAGGATTGTTTTTTGCCACCTGGAGACACATATTTGTTTGGTCTGCTAAGACTAACTTCTGTCCAAGATACTGAAGCCTGAATGTTTTTATTTCCACGACTCAGCTTTAATATTAATTTTTCTTGATTTTAAATATTTACGTTAAAATGTTCAAAATAATTAAAGGTGGCAGCGTTTAATTTAGAAAACTGACTTAGGTAGAGGCCTTTCCAAATATACTCTCTTCTAAGTATCTGTCCTTCAGCAAAAATTCTCTCTCTCATTGTACAAAGTATTGGTATCCTTTGCTGATACGGACATAAATTCTTCTGATTCATCTAGTATTTTATTTTACTTTGTGTTGTTTAATTTGATAGTCATTGTAATGGGGGAGAGTTGGGAATACTTGGTACAGTTCCTGTGCAGAGGGTATTCCATGGCTGAGGTGTTACTTTGCTTCTGGTTTCTAAGATTCTAAGACTTCTTAAAAATCTTAAAATTTCTCCTACTTGTCCAGGACAGTGAGAGATGAATTTATTTTTTTAGCTTTTATTATTATTATTATTATTTATTATACCTTCAAAAAATTGAAATAAAGTTATAGGTGCAGAAGAGCTCATTGTGCATGATTACTGAAGAGATTATGGACAATGATTGCTGCTCCCAGTGGTTTTCTCGCCTTCTGCTTGTTTGCAAATGGGAGCACCAGAGGAAGCGACTGGGATTTCATCTTACTTGTTGGTCTTCTTACAGGTCTGTCAAATGGATTAACTTGCTAGTGGTAGTGATGTTTCCTTCTCTTCAATTTTATGGCAAGTTCACATCAGAGTAGTAAGACTCTGAGACCACTCAGTGGGCTGTGCTGTGGCGCTAAGGTTGTCTTGTGGTCCATGTGAATGTTCTGCACTAGGAGAATACAAGAGGAACAAGGTAGCACCTGTTTTAAAAACATTTGGGTTTTTTGCCCTGCTCTTTCAAACCAGGGTGTGGATCTGAATAGCCGCTCTGCAGACTGCTTGTGTCCCTTCGCCCCAGAAATATGCTAGTTTCACAGGCAGAACGACTGTGAAGTATTGTGCAAGGTTTGCCACTTAGTGATTGAAGTTTTCCTGTGTTGAAATAGAACGGATCTGGTTTGGGATTGCTTTACGTTGGTGCTTTTAAACTCTTGACGAGAGTCCCAGAAAGGCACACTTTCCCTCCGGAACAGATCAAGCCCCCCACACGTGCAGTGCGTATATTACCTATGTAGCGTGCAAATCAAATTTATGGAATCCGCCTGTGCTGTACAATGCACTCGTCTCATTCAGTGTCTGTGATGGTAACTCTTAAGCAGAGACTGGAAAACAAACTGTCTCTTTGGGAGGGAGATTTTAATTACCTCTTGCCCTAGAGAGAGCTGTCCTCCCGGGTTAGAGCAGAAAGTATTGGAAGGGCACTGTGGGAAAGATTAGCGAGAGGCTCCTTTACCAAGCCACGGTTGCAAATCAATAGAGGCTTTCAGCTGTCAGTGCAACCAATCCCTAAACCATGAGCGCAAATATTTACTTCTACTGAAAACAGAGAGAATTTACAAAAAAAGAGAAACATATTTCCATTCCTTTATTTAGTCATAGAATCAATATAAATGATTTGAGGATGTGGAGAATTCAAAGTGCTCCAGGATAGTACTCACTTGAGTATACAGCTTATTTTCATAGACCAAAGCTTTCACTCTGCAAGGAGGAAAATATCAGCACAGCAGGTCACTCTTGGCATAAACACTTCTGATGTGTATGTGCTCCTTTAACATTTAATTTTAATCAGGATGGCCCGATATCTCTCCATAACATTTAGCTTGCTTTCTTTTGTGCAACAGAAAGTGTAAAGCTGTCGATAATTTTTAAAATACCCATTTCTGTGACACCTGCATGATATTTTTTAATATTTGCTGAATTGATAATGTTCGTGGTAGCAGAGTATACTGCGCAATAAACTGCTTTTGTGGCTGATTAAATGCCAAAGTGAAGTGGAGGTATTCAGCAACTGCAAAAGCCGTTTATTTAGTATATGCCAATGCCATGAACATTATTCTGTTACACAAGATTTGCTATACCCTAATGTACAGAAGTATAAAAGAAATTGTTTCCTTTTCTTGTGAGGGTTGCAATTGCTGTTCTGCTTCAATCTCACACTTCACACTGATATGACATTCGGGAATGTAGCTAGGTTGACTGGGTTGAGGAAGAGGCTGGTTTACACAGAGAATAATTATTTAAAGGATTTCTTTGTGTAGGAAAAGCATTATGTGTCTGGGTATGCCGAATTAAACTAACTGTAGTATGCAAATTCTCCAACTTTGGCCGTTTAACTTTCGATAGGAAGACTTCCCTTTCGCTGCTGTGGTTCTCCCTTGAGGGCTTTGACCTGGTAAAGACAGCTGTAGTCACGATTATTTGCTTAACTGGAGACTTGCTGATGCATGTTTGCCTGTGTTGTTCTCCCTCACTGACCAGTGTGACCAACTGGACCTCTGATAGATAAGAAGCTGCAGCCATTTCCTGTCATTCTTTGTGTAACTTTTTTCTCAAGATGGATGTTGGCCTGAGCTGTGTGTAATCCTGATGTTTCTCTGAAGGGGAAAGGATTTTTGTTTTCTTTTTGGTGCCTAGGTTATAAGAGAATGATGTCATTCTGGTTGGATGAAATAAGTACCTCATTGACATATAGTTCTTCTGCCATACTATTCCTTCATGATAACATCAGTTACAGAAACTTCCTGACATTTGATTAGATAAAAATGAGGCAAATAAAAAAATTATGATGATTTCATTGAATTCTCTCTTAATATATTTTATATATGTTGCTTGCTAGAAATGAAGGGCTGTGGTGATTCTGTAGCACTAAACTGTCATTCTTTCTAACTCCTTTTTTGGCATATTAATGTCATATTATTGATTTCCTAATGATTATTTCTTTTTTGTAAGTATTTCCTCATGACTCTTCTGATGGAGGAAGGGTTGTAGGCTCTTTAATTCCATTGTCATTCATGTTTGTTGTTATCCTCAGAGATGACAATCACTTAATTTACAGTTCACCTGCCATTCTTTTCTTTGTATAGAAGAAGCTGCAGCAGAGAAAGCTGGTATTCCACCTACAGGTTGAACAATGTCATCAGTTTGCTGTCCACAGGACCTTCAAGAGTTGCAGTCTGCACTCTTTCTTTGCAGAAGATTATCATTTATTGCTACAGAGCGATAAACTTTTCTAGTAGCTATTTCTCAAATTTACTACTAATTTGTATACACAAGTGAGCAAACACAAATAAACAAGGCTCTATTTTTATAGTTGTCTTCTGTTCTTCATTAGCCCAGAAGCTGGACAGTGGACTGCTAAATGCCCGTTCTGTAGAAAGGCTGGGACTAAAATATGCGGGAGAAAGATTTCAGCGTCTGGAATGGATACCACTGACACATTTAAAGCAATATATCCTGTAGTTACAGTTTGAATATCATCCATGAAAAGGAAGGTGTTTTCTTTATCCATTTTCCACTGCCTATGGAATTACAGTTATAGGCACATGTTCTGGAGTTGGTTTTTGTCTCACACGTTAATGTTTGCTGTCCTGTGAAGTTGCTTATGATTACAGAACGTTGGATGCAATGGTAATAACTGTGGTCACTGAAGCCGGTGACTAACAGAGAGGTGCTCCTTCAGTGTTTTACCTCTGCAGATCACTGCGTGGTAGAGATCTGTGGTAGAGGCAGTGAAGACCCTTCGACTCTTCCAGGTTAAAACCCCCTGTTGCTATTTCATTCTCAAAATGCTTCGGACTGCAGTTACCTAAGAACATAATTTTGAGAATATGAACAACCCTGGTACCTAAGCCTTGTATGCTAAAGATGCAGTAAGCACACATAGCAACTTCACACTGGGGAGAAAAATGTTTGGACTGTACTCACTACACTTCCAGTTTTATGCAGGTATGCCCGGTGCATTGGGGAAATTGCTTAGGAGTGATCAATCCTTGTGTGAAGATTGCCTTGTAATGCTGCTAAGGTCAGTGAGACCTTGGTTTATTTGCCACATAAGTGCTGCTTGAGTGACTTAGGATACTCCAACACTCATAGGAACAACCTTAACTTGCACACCAGAGGTTTTCCACATTTTAGGACTGTGATTTCTTGTACAGCTTGCTCATTTGGTACAGATCATACAGTGGGGTGAACTAATCAGGGTTTCATCAGCATTATCCCCCGGCCTTTGATATAGCTTAAATGCTTTAGTGTAGTAGGTGTATAGGATCACAAATAAATGTTCTTTCTGGTTTTCCACTACTCAAGCTAAGTGCTTCTCGAAGTTTTTGTAGTAGCGATCTGTTGCTGCAAACTTGATCACGCCGTTCTTCTGTGGTAGTGTTTGCTGAAGTTGGATGTAATTCATGTGCAAAGTGTATGAGAATAATTATCAGTGACCTCTGTCAGGATTTGCTTTTCTGGTGCGATACTGGCTCTTGATTGAATACCACTGTAATTTCTGTTAAGACAGATAAGAACTCATGAGGAAATTCATCTCCCAACTACTTTTAGGGGGGCTGGGGGACTGGCAGAGGACTACAGTCCAGTGGCTGGAATGCAGAATTAGGGTAGCTGGTCTTAGTTTTCAGTTTTGCTTCTTTCTGATACGTGACTTAGTCTGGGATTTAGTCTTTTCATCTGTAAAACTGGAATAATAATACTTGCAATTTGAGACTTACAATGTGCTTTGAGACCAACAGTGAAAAGCTCTCAGTAGTGTATTTATTACATTCTGTTTGTAGATGTTACAAGCAGTAGCTAGGAGAAATGAGAATAAAATGAAGCCAAACACTCTGATATAAAAGCTAACTGTTGAAGCCAGGCCTGAACTAGTAAAATAGTTATGCATGTGCCAATGTCTCTCTTCACGTAGCTCAGAATTAAATTGCAGGGTTCCAACTGCAGTCAAAAAAAAAAAAAAAGAAAAGAAAAAGATTTCCAAGGTTATAACTGTTTAATGGGGAGAAAATGGCTAATTTCTGTCTCTTTAAATTTTGTGGTGGAGAAAATAAGGCGCTTTGATCTTTAAATGACAGCTTCCAGAGTCATTACATTGAATCAGTTAATCTCTCCCAGTAGTTACCTTATTCTCTCTTCCTCATGGGCATCCTCTTTCATGGTCTGAGTGCTGAGCTTCAAATCAATGAACAAACTGTTACTGCTTCCAGCACAGCCTGGCTAGTGAGCTTTCCTGCTTTCATGCATTGCCAAGCTCTTACCTCAAACCTTGGCACATCAAAGTGGAGAAGAGGTCCGGTAGTGCCACATGTGTGTTAACCAGCCTGGCTCCATCATCTTCATTTACACTGTATGGGTCAGGCAGTCCCTTGCCTCTTGACAAGAGAGCTTTGTCAGAGACTGCATGTCCTGTCGTTCCCAGGTGACCTGTGTAATTCAAAGCAGCTCAAGTGACGCAGCAGTGACTGTGAGTATCCTTGGTCATCTCTTTATCTAGTTTAAAAAAATACTAACAAAAGCGCTAACTGATCCACGTATCTTTGTATGAGATATCCATGCCCAGACAAAATAAGTTGCATTCTGTGTTGTGCTGCTGACTGAATATTCTTTTTGTTCAGCCTGGTTTTCATTTCTCTTGGGCGGGGAGAGAGAAATTTCCCAGTGTAAGCCCTAGAAAGCACCTATATTATGTACAATATGAGATATTTTACCTGCTAGTGCACAGCAAATGATGTGAAGTAACACCTGGGAGTTTTTTCAAGTTTTACCAGCTAGTGCACATGCTGTATAAAACCCAGGAGCTGAAGTTCTGGAGCAGCGTCTGTTCTCCTGCCCATGTTATTAATCTGTTCCTTTACGTGGAGGGGTTACAGTATATGGTGAATCTTGTGCAAGTTCTATTAGAGTAATTTTGTGGTTTTAGACATAAAAGTTAGGCATCTAAAATGTAATGTAATTAAAAAATAATTCCTCCTCTCTTCCAGGAAATAAACAAGATTTGGTTTTGTACAAGGTGAACATTTTTAGACAATTTTCTCTTCTGAGAGGGTAGTACCAGGAATCTTCCAAAGCATTTGACATATAGTTCTTTTAGTAGAAGCCACCTTGCATTAAGCAACAAGTAAGAGGGGTTTTTTTCTCTGATAATGTCAGTCCTACTTTATTAATATTCCTAAAAAAGACCTTGAATATATTATCTTTAGTCACACTTCACGGAGGCAGAATTTCAGGATAGTTGCTACACCTTAAAAAATTATAACATAATCATGGTTGTAAATGGGTGTTTTGCTGTAGTGTGTCAGACTTTAAAATCTTCTGTGCTTCTTACAGCAACTTCAAAGATACATCCCTGAAAATAAAAGTGAACCATGCACATTCCCCTCTTTCTGTGACACAGACAATGCATCCGGTGTGTGCAGTGGTAGCAACAAAAAGCACTGGGATTTGAAATTTCACCTGAAGTTCACTGACCTGAATGCTTTTTACCTGCACTTGAAAACGACATTTTCTATTGTTTATGCTAATCATCTATTCTTCTCTGCTTCCTAAGCTTCTGGCTAGATCACATGAACTATTTCAAAATGAGAGTTTTGCTCAATGGCTGTGAGAATGGTGCAGAATCGATTCCTACGTTCTGTGAAATTTTACATTGTTTTATCAATAGTATTTTCTTTATTTCTTTGGTCATGATTCGGGACCAGAAGTAACAGAAATCTGAATACAGCATTTGATAATTAGCCAGAACTAAGCCTTTCCTATGTGGGCACTAATAATCTTGTTTGTGCTGTCTTTACTCAAGATCACCCTGTTTCTAATTCTCTGTTTAATAGTATTCCAGATTCTGTTATCAAAATCCGTCAGCTTTCTCCAGTACTTTGCTGCCAGGTTTCTTACAAGTCTAACAGTCTAAGAGGTCCTTCTGTACCTAAGATATAACATTTCCTAATCCCCAAGGGTCCTTTAAAAATCATTTTATAAATCAAGCTTCTCTGTTTCCATGGCCATGTGTAATTGTGCGTATACCTTTTTAAAGATACTGACTTCTGAGGCTGGAGAGAATTAAGGAAAAAGTCCAACTTAAACTGAAGTATCTTGGTATTACTATTTAACACTTCAATATTATCTTTGTTCATTTTATTCAGCACATACCTTCATCTAGGTTTTCCTCTTTTTCTGTGTTCTTTGCAATGTTGGATTCAATCCTTAATTATCCCATGCCTGGGAGGAAAAGAGACAGCGATTGTTATAGATGAACGGGTCAATGGCAAGGAAAACAGTCCCGGCGATAAGCAAAACAAAGCTGGTATATTTCGTACACTGGGACTTCTAGGGGAGGAAGGATTGATAAATGCTCTTATACTACCTTTATGAAACTTAGAGATTCTTAATATAGTTACATGTCCTCGTTGTGTCAGTCTAAAATCCCCTCTGTCATGATACCATGGCAAAAAGCCTTAAAATGGAATTGAGAACAACCTTGCATTTTATGGTACAATGATTTGAGTGTGATTCCTCACTGGAGCTGGTAAGAATAACTGTATAGAATAATATACGTTAAAAAAGAAAAACTTAAAAAAACCCCAACACCAAACCTCAGTTTAGTACGAGTAAACCCACAGAAAGTGTAGCAGTATGTGTATGTACATATATATATAACATGAATTATCTATGTAATTTCCATTTTTTTTTGTGATAGAGTTTTCTCAGCATAATTTTATAATGCTAAAAATGGAAAATTGTGTCTGTTTTTTGTCTGATACTTACCAGTGTCATTTATTACTGAAAATAAAAGGGAAAACCTGCATATTTCGGCGCACAGAGACTGCGGACAAATCTCGTTTCTCGTAGGAGCTAAGGCAGTTACAGATTTCTGAAAGTTGTGCAAATACAAAATAAAATTTCTTTTTGCTCTGACGCTAATAAATGAGCACACCAGGCAATACACCATAAGAAAATAAATGACAGTTAGTGATACTTACAATAATTAGTGTACTTTTGCTAATACATCTGAACATCTCACAGAATTTTGAGTGAAGTGGAGCATTCACATTTTACTAGTGAAGCTAAATAGTAGATTTTTCAATGGCTACAACTGTTACTGTAACCCTTACTAAAATTAAAGGGGGTTAGATTCTAACTGATGCACCTTTAAAAATCAAATTTCGGTTGCCTGGGGAAGGTTATACACAAAGTCTGTCTTGATGAAAAAAGAAAAGCACATCTTGAGATCACACTTATGTCCATTTGTAGCATGTTGTGTCTGTATTTCTGCATTCTGAGTGAATGACTTCTGTTATTTTAATATTTTTTTTTCTCCTCCTTCAGGTCTCATGGAAACCTCCTCTGATACAGAATGGTGAAATCCTTAACTATGAGATTCGCATGCCTGATCCACGAATTGTCATTACTGGGAATACTTCATCAATGCTAAGTCATTTGGTGACCAATCTTATACCCTATACGAACTACTCAGTCACTGTAATAGCTTGTTCTGGAGGCAACGGCTTTCTAGGAGGCTGCACGGAGAGTTTGCCTACCAGCGTGACTACACCTTCAACAGTGCCTCAGAGCGTTAGTCCGTTGTCTGTGACTCCAATCAGCGAGTCCTTTATTGCCATTTCTTGGCAACCACCACTAAGACCGAATGGTCCTCATCTGAGGTAAGCTTTTAGTTGCAACTGAGATGGCAGCTTTCTCCTCCTTACCTAAATCTCACTCAGAAAATTCTGGGTGATGCAAACTTTGCGATGTGATATCTTAATTTCTGACCTTTTGAAGTTCCTCTTCAGGGTTCAGGAGTCCATGAGTGAACTCATGGAAGGTGGATATGTCTAGAAGCAGATAGCAGGGTGAGCTTTGAATTGTTTTGAACTTAAGAGGAGTCTGGATTATTTAAAGCAAATGTGGTGTCTGTAGTGTGGCATTTACTTTGCAGAACACATTCGGGAAGGGTCTTTGAGATCAGTGCTGTCTGAAGAGCCAGAAGGTGCAAGCACAGGGTATTTGCAAAGTCATAACTGGTTTGGGCTGCACCATCAGCCACATTTTGGTGGTCAGTTCAGGCAACATGTTCCACCAACAAAATTACAAGAAAAGTATGAGATCTCTGTGAACATAAATATTTAACACATCCAATATTCTCAATACTCTGTGGGGGTTATTCTACATAAAGAGAAAGTGACTGTGGTAGTGTGATGACATGAAACAAGCTTCAAAACTTAATTGATTAATAAATTGGTAATGAGAGAGTGCATGAGAAAAATGGAAGTTAAAATGCTACAAGTTTGATGGCAGAGCCAAAAATGGGAAATGCAGGGAAGTGCAGGATTTCACCACGGGACCTAGAGAAAGGCATCTCTTCTGACATTTGTCTAGAGCAACGGGATGGGCGATCATGACTTGAGTCAATTGATTACTGAGTGTGTGTGTTTATACAGAAAAAAAACATGTATTAGCGTGCATGAAGATTTGTATATCTTTATATATACACAATAAAAAAATATCAAACAAATCTTTCATTCTGGTGCTTTAAAATATTGGGAAACATTGTGCATGGAATTTTATCTCTGTACTCCATATGTTCTGGTTAGTAGCTCTCTTCTAGGTGCACTGATGGGTTCAATAATTACCATGTAATGCCGTTTCAGTTGCGTATGTTATTACAGCACAGTAGCTTGACTTTTTCTTCAGGCTTAATTAGAGCACACTACAACTGAATGAAATGATGATTGCTCTACAGCAAAATTTGAAGTTTTTGAAAAGCAGTCTCTGTTATTCTGGGGTTAACAACATGACCATTTTACCATAGATTATTGAAGCAATTCAGCACAACCTACATCTGCAGACTTCATTTCCTTCATGGTGTGCCATGCTGCCCTCAACAAGAACAACCACTGAAGCAGCTGCTCTGTACAGCATGATGGAGCAAGAAGTCTGCAGCAAGCAGAGTAGCAGCAGCAGCTGCCAGTGGGGGTGATTTACACATGATCACCATTCAGCGTTCTAAAAGATTTTGATGTTTTTCATGACTTGTCTATGAAATATATTGCACAGAATATGCCAGGGCTGTTCCTAATAAAACCATAATGATCTATCTTTGAGTTCTGTTGACACTGATGAACCACTCATGTGAGAGATGTTCTTGGGGTATAAAGTCATCTGGATGTTTTGATAGAGTTGGAGTTTAATTAGTTTTTACTATTTAATTTCTGAGGTTATACTCCCAGCTTCTGCAGTAATTTGGTTTGGCATCACTAAGGTCAGTGGCACAACACTTGTTTGTACCGTTGGGGATTATTCCCCAAACTCAAGGGCAAAAATTTTTGGAAGTCATGCACGTACATCGTAGCTGCCATGGAGCATAGGAAGTCCCAGCTCTCTTGCAAAAGAACTTCTTAGTTGATTTCTGGTGCTGAAGCAATGCAAAATCACTGTATGCAGTACCTATTAAATACCCTCTTAATTCAGGGCCTCAGATCTGGAATGGCATTGTCCAGTGTTTCCCCATCAGACTGGAGATGATCTTAACCTAAGAAAGTTAAGTGTCAGATTATGCCTGAAACCGGTGGTCAGAAAGATCGTTGCAACGGGGTGGTGACCTACACAAAGGCATTCTGCAGAATGCTTAAACACAGAAGGAATCATTTTCACAAATAAGTGCTTAAAGTGAGAGTCTTTATGGTAGAGTATGGAGAGTCTGCCTGAGTATCCAAATGCTTGTGGCTGGAATTTAACAGTAGCAACTTTCCAAAATGGGCGGCAAGGAAAGGACGTTACACAGCAGCTCAGCGCTTCAGAGAATCTATTTGCGTTTTTAAATAAATATATATCTGTACATGGCCCTACTTTGCTGGGTATCAGTGGAACACTATTGCAACTATAGTTTCATTGAAACTGCAGGTCACCATTGAAAGCAATTCCAGGGTGGTTTTGTAACTGGTAGGAAGTGTGCAAACATCTGGTGCCTTAGAAAAGAACCATCAAACTGAAACAAAAGCTCTATTAAAGAACTCCTGTGAAATGTAATAAAGAATAATATTCCTGAAGATTTTGAACAACTCTGTATAATTTTTTTTCATTGAGAGTATAGTTTTTTGTGTAATCTGTAGAATGATGGATATGTTATCCCCTTTAGTTTGTGTAGATATGAAGTGATTTAATCTTTGATAAATTCCATTAAGGTTTTGTGTAAAAGATTATGAAGAGTGATGCAGAATGGGTGGAAGGCAAGTTGTCTGAATGAGGCGGTCTCATGGCATACCTGATGAAAGATGAGCTTCAGCTGACCTGCTGAAGCAGGAACAGAGACAGGAATACAGCTTTGGATACCAATTTAAACCAGGATGAAATAGTTTGGTCTTTCAAGCTCATATCACAAATGTCTACCCAAGTACAATAGTGCCTTGCTAAGGTCTAATATGGAACAGTTAACTCATTCTACACCTGTTTGACACTTGTATTTTACACAGTGGTGATTTGCAAACACACGTTAAACACAAATGCGCACTGAAGTTGCTATTACCAGTAAAATAGTAATAGCAATGCTCTATATTTCAGCACATTTGCGAGAGGAACACATTGTCATTTCATATTCTGTAGCAGTCTGTGCACATCAGATGGCATCAGTCAAGTCTGTATGAGACACTGTTACTGGGCTATTTGGACTTGATCTTCATAGTGTTTCCACAAGTTTAAAATCTGTAAATCATTAAATAAACACATTCTTTCAAATGGAAGTGCTTAATTTTCCACTTTGAAAGTAGTTTTTTTCAGTAATTGAATGTTTTAAATCATGAAACATTAAAAAGAATGTTTATCTCAGAAAGTTTACAGCTGAAAAAACAAAATAATGTGTGGCTTTTTAAAAAAAATGGATTTTTTTTTTCTGTGTAATAACATTAGTTGAGATAATCCTGGTGTTCTGCTTGTCTTTTGTGTTAGATATGAGCTCCTGAGACGTAAAATCCAGCAACCACTTGCATCAAATCCCCCTGAAGATTTAAATCTGTGGCACAATATTTACTCAGGAACTCAGTGGTTTTATGAAGATAAGGGTCTTAGCAGGTGAGATTACAAAAACTATAAAAACAAATGCTGGCATTTTGTATAGTGTCTGTTTAATAGTTCAAAGTATTTCTTGTGTCTTTATGTAGTGAACATATTAATTATGTAATGAAATAGTTTTTGTCAGCATCTTTGGTATTAATCATTCTAATATGCAGGGGATTTATTATTATTCTGTCATTCTTGACTCATATATTGTTTTGCTCTGAAAAAAAATAAAAAATAAAGATCTTGTGAAATTTTAGCATTGATACGCTCATACAATCAAACCATTTAGATTATGTACATATGCTCTAGATTTGTGTGTCGGCAAAGTCATAGCACAGGCAGAATGAACGTTTGAGAATTCCTAGCTGGGAAACATTTGAAACTTGGTTTCGGCATTGTTTTTCTTACCTGGTTTTAAAATGCAAATTAACAATAGCTTTACTATCTCCAAAGGCAAGAAGAGTATTTATTGCACTCTCAGCAGATCTGATTTAAGGGCAGCTTTGTGTCAGCTTCATTATAGTTAAAAGTGGGAAATGGGAGGGTGGGTTCTGTTTTTCAGTAAGTTACAGACTTACTGTGTGGTATAGAGGAAGGCATTTGCTCTTGATCAGCCTTAGTTTCTGAACCTCGAAGTCAAGCCTACCACCCTTAAGGCAAGGAAACACACATGTGTTGAGAAGATTGAACGTGGATTCTGAATTGGGGTTTTTTAGGTAAAGTCTTGCAAAAACATTCCTGGATGGCTTTAGGATGTGTGTGTTCTCTGCTTGCGTGCTGACGTGCTTTATGAGGACTGCATGTCAGTCATTGCTGACCATATATCTTTACATTGCTTCTACTTTGATAAAAGTACAAGTTTTGTGAGCATCCCTCCTGAGCATTATGTGAACCAGCAGAATGTGACCTCTGCTCCAGACTGTTGTATGCACCAAACCAAGCCAAGGGCTCCTGCCTCTGGCTTGTCACTGCCTACTTGCTAAAACTCATTGCTCATTTTCATCCATTGCAATAAGTGATCACGGAGCTATTCTTTTACCCAATCCCGCCCAAGTGTCCATTTCTTTCTTAAACCATAATGAATCTCAGATTCTCGTTGTTAAATAGATTCCATTAATCTTTGATTGCACCTGTGCTACAATGTCCAAGAGAATACTAAGTGTTTGCAAGCAACAGAAAGCGCAGAGAGGGAAATATGTGTTATGTCTATTGTCACTGTTCTTCTACCATGCTTATCATTACAGTTGTAGCTAGTGAGCTCCCATTAGTTTGTTTTCTTCTTAGTGGCACTGATAAAGCTTAGCTCTTTTGAAAATCAGACTGCATGGTTGCATAATATAGGGTCCTAGAGCAAAGCCTTAAAAAAAAAAAAAAGGTAAGTGTACTATGTGAGTGATTTTTCGTTTTCTAGAGAAATCTCTAAATATTAGGCGTTAACTGTCTGTTTCTTTATTGACTTTGTAGACAGTTATCCCAAAGTGCTGCAGCTTCATTGAGAATTTGAACAAGATGATCCTGTGTTTCTGTGATTGTGCAGTTTTGGGGGGGCGCTTTTTATGATGGAATTAATGTTGAGATTATGAAATCCCACTTAAAATACATTAATATGTCATTTGATGTAGAGAAGAAATTATGGAGTGACAGTCATTTGGTTTACTAAATACAGATGAAGTATTTAATAAAACTGTGTAAGTTGAATATACACAGCTCTGAAGAAAATTACTTTATTAAATGAGTTTGCATTCCTAGGCACTTTTTTTTTTTAATGTTTTCATAGTGGAGAGTCCTGGCTGTGTGGTGAATCACTTTTACAAATGAGACTCTGCAAGTTAAAATCAATGGGTTTCCCAAAAGAGGAAAAAAGCCTCATTTGATTAAATTCTGATCCAAATTTTGGCAGGTTGCCACTGCTGTAATTACATATTGAATTGAGCTATAATCTCTCAACACCTCAGAAGCTACGACTATGAAGAAGGGAAATAATCTGTTTTATTTTTGTTACCATGTTAATGGTGCTGAATTATTTCCAAAAAATAGACACCTCTTTATAGAGTCTTCATTGGTGCAAACCATGCAGCTGCACTTGTTGGAGAGGTAGGGAAGAAATAGCAAAACTTTGGCACAGGCAGAAGGTTTACAGCAAATGTTTTCTACATCTGCATTTTTTTGTTCCATTTAATTATTTTTAAAATGTCTTAGGTACACAACATACGAGTACAAGCTCATAGTGCACAACGAGGTAGGATATACATCAAGTGAAGAAGTGATAGCTACTACATTAGCGGGATTACCAAAGAAAGGAAGTATCCTCATTGCACGTACTGTTAATCATACTGCTGTAGACGTGGAATGGTCCAAACCAAGTAAGTGTGCTTAGTATTTATTCCAGTAACTAGATGTTAACCTGTCATCACTTATGTTGGTCTGCCTTGCTCTCATAGGAAACACAGTCTTTGTCTTGATTTATAATATACCTAAGTGTCCTTGAAAGGAACAGAAAGAAATAGGGGGGGAAAAAAAGTGCACATTTTGCTATTTCTCAGTCATGTTTGTATTTATTATATGCTATTTCTGCAGAATGAGAATAGTGAAAGTGAAGAAATAGTTAATGCAAACTCATGAGAAATCTATAAAGTAGTAGTACACAAAATCCTCTTGTCTTTGTGGTATATTTCATCTTTTTGTAGGAAAATTTACGTATACACTCCTTCAGGATGAGAGGATTCCCTTTCTCTCTCTTTTTGTTCTGCTCCTTAAAAAGAATTTAGCCAATTTCTCTAGTTGGTTTGCTAATACAGCAGTGGGGAATTTTTTCATGACTTGCGTGCAAATGATTTTATAAGGACTGGGTGCTGAATTGCACCAAATGTAGTCTCTCTATTTTATAATTGCATGCCTGAAGTAAGCATACTTATAAAACCTGACAAATGTAATAGATCTGAAGCAGCTCGCTGAAGTTTCATTACCTTAGTAATCTAACCCCCTGACCTTCTAGATGTGAGTAATGCAATCTGGTTTTATTTTCATTCGTACCTTAGAAATTTTCTTCATATATGTTTGTGAATGCAAAGGTTAAACACGAAGACAGGACCATTTGTTATTTGAAGACCTTATCATATTCTACTACTTCTTACGTTGCAATAAGCATGTTAATTATTTTGTATACACGTTTCATTTTTTCATAATATTAGTTTTTTAATTATTTGCATGTTTTCTTTGGGAACTTGGTAGTCCTTAATGTAAGTTACCTTCCTAATTTTCTTTTTCTGGAAAACCTACCGAAGGTTTCTGACTGCTAAGGATTTAGGACTTGTATCTGTACCACTTAAAATAAAAATAACATATCACTCTTGATTAAGAATTTCTATGACAAAACTGTGTACTATTAAATCTGAAAATATGCTTTTGGCTTTTATCAATGCTATTTCCCAGTCAACTGAGTCCTGTTCAGTGGTACAATGTGTCATCTAAAGCAGTATGTATCAGTGCTTAAAGTTTTTGTCATAATTATTCTTTTAATCTTGGAGCCTACTGGAAACACAGTCGCATTTCATCAGATCTGAACTTCAACTGTTTGACAAAGGACAGATAAGATAACAGACTATATCCGAGTCCCTAAAATAGAGAAGCAAGGCTTACCTGAAATCCTTGTTTATTTGCCAGCTCAGACCAATGAATGTCCTTCCCTGTGTAGACAGAAAATCATACTGGTTTTTTTGCTTCCTTTCACTGGGGAAGCTAGTGCTGGGTAAAACATATTTTAGGAAGAAATGTGAGGAGCTGATTTTTTCCCCTGTAAATATAATGCTTCTGAGCGTATTACAGCTTTATATGTGTATGATGCTATCACACTTGCTCTAAAATAAAAACCCGTAGATTTTAATTTTCACTATGGCCAAAAGGTCACCTGTGTAAAGTTGGATGTAACTATAATTTAAGATATAGGCACTTGCCCCTTATTCATGGCTAGGGGACTAACACAGGAATGGGGATGGGGTAGGGATGTGTTTTTTGAAGGGAAGGAGCAATAAGGAAAAAAATCTTTGAGGTATCCATCTTCAACTAGTGCCATAGAGCAATCTGATTTGCTGCTTTGCGTCTTCCTCCTGTCTGGGTGAAAGCCATCCTTTCGCAGTGGCAAGCTGCAAGGTCCATGCACTACTGCTAGCAGCGGGTGTCACCCATTAATTTGTTTACTTCGCAGATTCCATTGTCATCATGGGGATGTCTAGAGAAAGAAATCCTTCTCCAGTATTAGATAGGAGAACTGTTAATTATTTTGACAAGTTTGGAAGAGCAGTCTGCATCTCTGCTTATAAGGGTGAAATTGAAGGCACTTGATGGAATCTTTGTTTCATTTTAAATAACGGGGTGTGAACAAAATTTGCTTTTGTCTTCACAATAATTGTTGTTGATAAGAAACTTGCTGAGTGAATGTTTCCCACTTGATCTCCCAATGTTTTTCCTTTCTTTTCGTAGCACTGCAAGATTTGCAAGGAGATGTTGCGTATTACACCCTCTTCTTGAATTCTACTGATGATAGAAGATCTCTGAGGATCCAGGCTGATGTAAACTCTATTGTCATAGGCGATTTGCAGCCCAACACAGAGTATCAGATATTTTTTCAAGTTTTTAATGGAGTCCACAGCATCAACAGCGAAGTTGTGCACGTGACTACCTCAGATGGAGGTTGGTTAGCAGTGAATGCGGCTTGGCTTAAAATCTGAGAATGAAATTGATTGATTTTTGTTAGGGTTGAGATCAGTCATCCTTCCATTATAAAATTTCCGGTATAAAAGGAAAAAGGGCTAAAACGCTAAAATGCTTAAGTGCTGGTTGTCATCATGTGGTAGATCAATAAACGGTCCCACTGAGACAGAAGCAAAAGCTCTAATAGCAGATATTAACCCAGTTTGTTCTTATCTTCTCCTGCATACTCCTAGCTGTGCACTAAGTTTGGAACTGAGTTCATATCAATAAATGGTGGAATTTAGAAACAATTAAGGGGTTTTTTAAAAGATTTGCTCTGTGAAGCGATTCATGCTTTTGACATGACAGTCATACACAGGACCTTTCGTGAGTCACCAGAAACTCTAGGTGTAAGTTCAGCCTCAAAGAAAATTCTTTATGAGTCATTTCTATGCCAGTGGGCAAGTGCGGGGGGAGGAATAAAATAAAAATAATTGTGAATCGGAAATGTATTTAGAATGGTCTTTCTAATCTTTTTGCTTTATAAAGTCTCATTATAAACATTATAATATCATTACCTCAGAAGCAAGTGTTCCAGGTCATTAGCAAAGCACTTTAAGTGAGGATTCCATTTCCTTTCTGATGCCAAAGGTCAGCACCTTTTGTTTATAAAATAGAATCAATCGCAAGGACAATTTTTCAACTGGTAAAGATGGGTTCTTATGATAAAAATAGGTCTTTGCATGGTTATTTCTGACATGCTTAGATAATTATGTAATTTAACGCTAAGGAAGGTGTTGTGTTTTTTTTTTTTTTTTAATAAGTGTTAGACTTCATCATTACCTATAGTAATCAACATTCAAAACCATTTACATAATGACAATATTGCATATTGCTTCGTAGTGCTTCAGCTATGAGGCTGATAACATCACGTTCCACCGGACATAAGGTGTTTTGGTCTCAGGTTTTGCTTTAAAAGCAAAATGCTCTGGTTTTCTCTATTTTTTTGGAAGGATTAGGATTGGGGAGACATAAAAATAATGTTTGTATGTTGGCAGTGCAGATGGGTGAATAATTTATCATCATATCTCACTGGCCACATACTACTGATGATTGACACTATGTTGCTGGTATAAAGCATTTTACCGTCAGCTCTCATGGTTTCTAACTGAGAGTATAATAAGCCAATTTACAGAAGACTACAGACTGTGATAACTTCATCAGAGGAAGGCAGATAAGCAGTGAACCCTTTGCTAAACCTAAATACTAATCTGCATTTGGTTAAACAAGTGCTTTTGCAGAGACAGCTGGAGTTTATTCAGTTTCTTCCTTTATTTCTAGAGCCTGAGGGCATGTTCCCTCCAGAGGTTGTCATCATCAACAGTACAGCTGTACGTGTCATCTGGACATCGCCTTCAAACCCAAATGGTGTTGTCACAGAATACTCCATCTATGTAAATAATAAGCAGTACAAGACTAGAATGAACGAGCCGGGGTCCTTTCTTTTAGCAGATTTGTCTCCGTTCACTGTATATGATATACAGGTTAGAATATCTTTTCTGCGTTGCGCAATATACTCTAATTTTGCATAAAATGTGTGTATTTTTAAGTGGAATGTTGTTTCATGAATTTCTTTACATACATGGGCATATATTTGCACTGATGTTTGTGTGCATATACATACAAGGCATAAATTTATTTTCAGCCTATTTTAGCTCTGTGTACACTTTTCATAATACAAATTTCCATTATCTTTTTTCAAACCATCAAAACTCCATTTACTTTCCCCTAAATGCTTCGTGATACAACATTAGCAAAGCCCCAACATATATTACAAAGAGCCAAAGATTCTACTCCTACTCATTAAAAGAAAATTGCAATTGTTTTAGAAACATCAGGCATGCATAATATATCAGCACAGAGAAATAATGATATTGCATTTGTCATCCTTTTATCATTTTTTTTGTCCTTACCCTTCTGAGAAGGAAGCAGAGCTGATCTCTGAAATCACAGTAGTAGTTTCTATGCTGTTAATAAGTACAATATTTTTTCTTTGCTTTTCCCTTTCTCTGTCTCTACCTTTGCCTCTCTATTCATATCTCTAATGAAAGGGAAAATACTGTGTGCAGAATAAAAAAAAATAAATCTTTCTCTCCTTAAGTTGTATTAATATATTCAAGAAATGCAGTTTGGCACTTACTTGTAACTATACCTGTCTATTTTGTTCAGGTTTGGTTTGCATTATATATATCTGAGAAGGACTTAGTAGTACCGTGTATACTTTGTTCAGAAAATTTGCATCCAGTTACTACATGCCATAAATAAACATCACAGACAGGCATACCGTAACAGATTTCTGTGTTCCAGCCCCTCTGAAACAGCAAACCTCCATCCATGAATACACATATGACTTTCTGAATGCTGCTTGGAAACACATTTGTCTTTTCTCAATAACAATGCAAATTCAGTGTACTGCCTCACTTATAGACTCTCTATATTAATTTACCCAGGCCACCTTCTGTTGCTTGAGATGTTAATTATTCTTCTCTTCTGCTTTCCTAGTCTTTATACTGGACTTATATTTGCATCAAGGTGATAGGTAAAACCAAAATAAACTGGTTTTAATTTTTTTTTCTCTTATTCTTTTTCTTCTTGTCCTGGAAACAATATAATCTTGGATGCATGTGCATCTCACTGGTAATCTTCCTGCAATATCTTTAAATTTTTGTGCTCTTTTATTTGGAGTAACTTCTCTGTTGGCAATACAGAAGCAATGTTGCCATCCTTCACCAGCTATTTCACTTTCTCTCTGTGTTTAATCCCAAGAATTGAAGGAATAAGTTTTTGTTTGTGTGCCATTTTTTCATAAAAAAGTGTATGGTTCCTATTTGCATTTTCCACTTTTAATTTTCCAGAATAGACATGCAGGAATAGAAAATACTAAGGAAAAATTATCCTTATTTTTATGTCAGAATATATGATAGCGGTAGAAAACTTACCTAAAGCCCCAAATCAGGGTATGGTTTTTTCAGTGCCGTGTAACAGATTCTACATATACATACAGAAAAACAAATTCACTGCAACTCTGTTGGTGATAATTTAATAGAGAACAGCAATTAGTGCCAGAGGGCTGCATATAGCCTCTTTTTGAAAATGGTGTGGGAAAATGCGATACAGCGCGGTATATCTCTGGTAGATACACTTATCTCAAAGCTGCGGTGTTTTCCTGGCTGTGTGGAATCTGTTAAATAGAAAAGAATAAAATCTCGGGTGAAGAGAGAAGTCTAAACAAGTAGCAGAGCTGAATAATTTCTGCAGCTGAGTATGTGAAACTCGTGTTCTTCTTCATCAGATTGAAGCCTGCACAGTGTATGCCTGTGTGAGAAGCAATGGGACCCAGATTACAACTGTGGAAGATGAGCCAAAGCAGCTGTCAGCACCCGTTATTCACATAATTGGCTCGAGGTACTATGCTATAGATGGCTTTCATGTATCAGAGCGATTTGTGTCTGAAATGGGGACCAGAATGTAAGGTTGTGTTCTCTCAATTGAATAAGGTGCATGAAAGAATTCAGTATACACTTTGAAAACATTTTTCATGGTTGTTATTTTTAGTCTTGGAGTTTGGGGCCAAAAGAGCAACTGAAGAAATCTCACCCTTGGTTGCTTGTACATACCCATTTGGGTATCGCTGTGCTGCGGTAATAAAAAAAGCATAAGTGGAAGTAGTTAAGAGAAGAAGTGTAGAGGAATGAAAATTATCACATTGTGCTGTCAGTTAAGAAGAGGAAGATTAATGCTCAGGGAGCAATGCGATGCTGATAATGGAAGCTTAGAATAATTGTGGGTAAAAAAAAAGTCACCTATCACAACAGTAAGAATTAGTAAGCTATCTTAAAAGGCATGCATATATCTATGTCTCCTTGAACCGCTGTTTGCAATCTGCCTATCCACTACATCCACAGGCATGGGCAAACTTCTTAGTTGTAAAGGGAGCATCAGATTTGCAGTCCTTAGAAGGAGCCACATACAGTGATTCTTTGGAAGTTGATATATTCCAAAGACAGTCTAAAACTAAGTTTGCTAACGTATTTTTCAGAATTACACCAACAATAAAACAGCCTTCTGTGTGTATGTTATTTTTCATGTGATTTTATTACACTCTGGTGGAGTATGCTCATTAGCAATATTTATTTTATAGAAAGAAAAAAATATCTTTTTTTTAAATAACAAAAATCTAACATCTGAGCCTTCAGAAATGGCCAACAGAATGGATTTGCTTCTCCAGTCTCTTAAGGACTTCGGTTTGCTGTTTATCTTTTCTACATTTTGCTTGAATTCAGCATTTGTCTCTGTATAAGGGTGAAATTAAGCTTGCTATTTTTCTGTCACACATATAGATATAGTCAAAGCTTGTTTGATGATAAGAACTCAATTCAGGATCTCATTTTTTGCCCTTGGCTTTAACTTATGTATGCCTTTGTCTGTACTGTCTGTATTGTCTGTACTGCAAACACTTATGCATGTTTCTGCTATTACATATAGACTAAATATGTCATAACACATGAATGCAAAAGGATCAAAAATGCCTTCCTACTTTATAATCTGCTCAGCCAGAAAGACTCTCTTTCTACACTGCCTTTTCCTACATGTCATATTATCATCAGCTGTTCCTGTATCCCAAAAGAATACTAACTACTGATCGATTGCCCGGACATGTCTGGCCGTGGCCTACACGTGCCCCGGGTAGTTCATTTATTTGCCACGGTGGATTTGCTAGAGTGGAATTTAATCAATAGCTAATTCATTAATTCTGGTCCTGGAGTATGTAGGGATTGTGCAGTATAAAAATGACTGGCTGGCTTCAGCTTTGATTGAAATATGACAAACACTACAGCTGACAGCTTCAGCAGGTGCTGGGCTGAATATGAATTTTGCTTATTTATCCTCCATAAAAGAAAATGCTTGGGCAAAGAAACAGTTTGTGTAGACAAAAGGACGTTTTAATACATATCTGTCATCAAACAGAGAAAAAAGGCATTTCTAGAGTATAGACTCATGGGATACCTGAGATATAATACAGACCGTGCAGTTTATGGTCTTTAATTGGAATCATGGCGTTTTTCCCTCTTCTGAGTCAGTTTGGGGGGCTGTATTATTGATGAGAATGCTGTAGGATAATGTCTTTGTAGCATTCACAAATAATTGTTTTAAAATTTGCCTCAAGCTGCTGCATGACATAAATTATAATTTCACCCACCAACTTCTTAGAAGTCTTTCTGATAGCAGCTCCATCCACACCGTTCTAATGAAGGTTATACCACCGGAGCCATTATAAATACCTTACTTTTCCACCCCTTACAGTTAATAACTCAGCTTCAGGCTGAAACTTGGCACAAAAGGTCGCACTCCTAGAATGATTATTTTATAATGCCAAACTTCAAATAGAAAACATTATGGCACCCAATCCTGAAGTCCTAAGTCAGGTTCTGGTTTGTTGTGTTTCTTGTCTGTGTTTTGGGGCTTTTGGGGGAGGTGGAGAAGTTGCATTGGCCATATTTAGGTAGAAACAAATCCTATTGAAATCTAATATGCTTTGTTTTTTTAAGTTAGGACCTCAGCGTTTGTCTCTATAGAGAAGTATTGTATTTTATTACACAGTTCAGAAAGTTCTTGGAGTACTGCATGCATGTGTATGCTGATCTAATGTTTGTGTAATGGATTAAATTCTTGTGGTGTGTTGGAAAATAATTCATTCCCCTTTAAAATAAATTATTCTTTCTCTTTTTCCTTGTAATACAGCATGTTTTAGGTTTTTTTCTAATAATGCTCAGTAGCAGCTTTGTTACTTTCAGAAAACTGAGGCACAACCCAGATGAACCCTGCCAGCAATTCTATTCAGTGCTTAATTAAAAGGTTGATGGCTCTGAAAACACCACGTGGCATAAACCAGGGAAAATCCTTCACAGCTTCATGAAGAAAGACAGGGCCCTTTATGTACCTTGGGGGGAACCAGAAACTCTGGTGAGGGTATAATAGAAAACACAAATAATATAAGGCCATGGGAGAAAACCTAGGTGAATTCCTTGGTTTGATGTTCAGTATCATGGGGCGTAGGAAGGCTTCTGTATCAGATGCTGTTCATGGGTGAATGAGGTGGAGGAATTATTTCAAATTAATGTGTTAGTGAGATTTTAGAACAAATGGATAAAACATATAGCAATAAATTGTTGGGATGATGGTATTTGCTCAGGAGTTCTAAAGAAGCTCAAATATGAAAGTGTCGAACTACTATGCTGTGTAAAATATCCTTTAAATTGGTCTTGGTACAGGAGGAATAGAAGATGAGACAATGTAGTGCAGACTTCTCTGTGGGGAACTGGGGAACTAAAGACCAGTAAGTCTGATTTTCCATACTGGAAAAATGGGCAGAGGTTAAAAAAAATAACGAGATTCATAACTATGTAAGTAAAGATTCGACGCTGGGGAAGATTGTTGTGGAGTCACATCCAGCCAACCTATGACAAGCTAACCAGAAATATCCAGAGGACAGGCAAAACACAAAGGTTTCTCATGTATGCTTACTTTTATAGTACTTTCCCTAACATGTTTAAGACAGTGTTCCCATGCAGGAAACCTGGCCGCTCTCCCTACTTCAGTAATGGGAAAAAACAAAGCATAGAAAGATTTATCTAAGTAGTTTGTAGCAACAACAGAAGCATAATGCTATTTATCAGACTCCCTGTACGGTGTCATACTGCCTCTCTATTTATGTTAGCACTGCAGTCCACGATACAGCAGGTAGTTAACTCTTTTGCGATATTGCCAAAGCAGTTGCTCAGTATGTGTGGTCTCGTGATGAGGAAATTATTTTATCCCCTGGTCATTAATAATAGCAGTGTTCCCTACCTTAAGAATGTCAAGTGAATCTTGTGATTTTTCTGTGATTTTTTTTTAATTCTGGTTCCTGAAAGTAAAGTCATTGAATCTCAGATTTAATGTGATTTTTTTTAAATTTAACACTTGTATGTGATGAGACTAGCACAAAATTCATTCTCAAGATTCAAAAGTGAGGCCTTATTATATTTTTAATCTCCATGGTTAAACCTTTACTACTGTGTTGAGAAAAAAAAAAAAAATCAGTTCTTCTCATGACTCATGGACACTTGAAGCTGCTGATACTTGAAGTAGGCAAAAAACAGAATTTCCTTTCCAAAGTCTGATTTACTAAAATGTTTCTGATGTGAGCTCAAAACTCTGAAATACTGTTATTTTTCATGGATTTAAAAAAAGTAATATTTCTACCTGGACATGTCAGAATGAATTGTCTTCACATGCTTGAGCCAAAGGATTTCAGTGTGCTCTGTTGCACCAAAAGCAAATACACCTTTGTGGATCAGTTTGATTTTTTTCTTTATCTCCTGGAAGTGTTGCAGTGCCTCGTGGACCTTGTAGTCTGAAGGAGTTCTTTTCTGTGAACCTGGTTAGGCTGCCTTGTCTCTACTTCAGTATTTTCACCACGTTGACAGAAGTCACCCAGCATTTGAACTGTCATAAATTGCACATGCTCAAAGTGTTTTTTCTCTGGGTAGGCAAGGACTAAATGCCACATGCTATGTGTTGTACATCCACCTGCGCCCAGAATTTGCAAGTCTGCTTCTGTAGTTTGGGCTGTGGGCGCTTACCAGCATACACACACCTCCGGTTTACCTGAGAGGGAGTAACTGGGGACGAGGAGAAGGAAAAGGGCGGGCAGGCTCCGTCCCCATGTTTCGGCAGCTATATCAAATGTGCCATATGTGATACAGCTGGCTGCAAGCTAAAGCACCCATCATGTCCACTAAATCTGCACCTGCTCAAGAAGGTTCTCAGCTCAGTCTGAGGCATTTCTTCAGATGGGGGCGTGTCAAAAAGCCTCTGCAGTCCCAAGGAAACCCTGCTGATTTCTATCAACTGAGCCATGCAGTGTTCCTGCTGTGATGTTTTGAAACCGCCGCAATTTGTCATGGGTGGGAAACATCAGAAGGTGTAGACATAACTGAAACGTTCATAAAATTGTGAAGGAGTCTTCTTATTTGTGAGTGGGTACAGCTGCAGTTTTATTGGGAGATCATACTGAGTTTTACCCTTTCAGTGGCACCGGTCAGTGAATTCCCAAGCCATGTGATTTCTTCGTGCAGCTGCAGCTTTATACAATACCAGGCTGTGTCCACCCCAAATCTCTATCTATAAATTGAATAATAATAAAGTAATTGCCTGTTAAAGGAAAGAAATACATGCCGAACTCTGAAGAAAAGGCAAACTGTTCAGATCATAGCATCAATTCTTAGGCCTAATTTGAAATTATTTTAGAGAGAAATATGCCTTGCAAAACTGCAAAAACCGGCACGATACTTTGAAAATATACCCTCAAGGGTCTGATTGAAACTTGAAGAAAGCAAATAATTCAAAAATATGACTTGAAATGCTTTTTTTGCTCCTGTGATCTATACTGTGCAAAGACCTGGAGAGAGTTACAATGGCATTTATACAGGTTGAAGTACTACCCTTCTTTTCCTTTTCTTTTTATCTTTTTTTCTGAAGCTTATACAATATATTTTCCTGCTTTTATTTTTTTTAAGTTAGGTCCTGTAACGTCATTAAATGTAGACGTGTGTGTGTGTTCATGTGCATGTGGGAGAATATGTAGTGAATAAAAAATAGCCGTGTACAGAATATGGAATTAAATCTGGTTCAGATGAAGACCTTGGAATGATAATGGTGACTCTACAAGTCACCTGTGAAGTTATTCCTTCATAGGTGACATTAATTCCTGTTCTGCAAAGGCTTATTGCTGTGTGTATTCCTCTGTTTATACCTCAAGGAAGTGAAATAATAGTTCAGTTATTTTTATTCTGTTAAGATGTCAAAGTTTATCTCAGCAGCTGCTGTTTCACCGTAAGATTTTCACTTTAAATTAATGCTAATTTATGATGTCACTGGCATTCTGACAGTGGCTGTGTAATTGGGACATGGAGATTAAAAAGAGGTATTTAGAGTCTAAGTGTATACTGTGCAATGTTGTCAGTCCTCCATGTAGCATTGGGCTCTCCTTCTCCACCCAAAGAAAGTCATCATGAAAGAAATTTGTCTTATGCAGCATTCCAGAATGATTATGCAAAAAAATGACGTTTTCATTTGAAATTCCCATGTAAAATGTGTACATTATAAAAGGCAGAGCAAATTTCTGTCTGAAATGTCCCATTGGACATTTTTTTTTTAAAATTGTAATACTAATGAGATTTTAGAGCCAACACCTGCACATTTTTAGTAGTGACAGGCACGCTACAGTTTAACATAATTTTTCCTTTAAGATACCTTCTGCCTTAAACTAATGATGGTCTGATATCAAACCTGAAATCACCAACAGTCTTTTGTGGGCTGCTGCAGTTATACTTTTGCACTCAAAATCAGAAGTCTTGAGTCTTACTTTTGAAAAACACTTGCATTTTGTACTTCTGATTTTATGTCAATGAAAATATTTAAACCCAGAAGTGTTTACTGATACTCTGATGAGTTCTTACTTTCTTTTAATTCTTTGATGAAGAATACAGTTCAGAGCAACATACTTCTTGTATGATTTTTTTGAAAGAGAAAAGACCAGATGAATACAAATCTATTCTAAATGGTGACTGAGCATGAGGTGAGTAAGCTGCACTGGCTACAGCTCAGAAGGCAAAGGCTGGTCTTTTGCCTCCTGACTGCCTGTCCTCCACCAGCTTCCTATCTGAGAATGGAACAGTTGCGCCAGCCACAAAAATAGTTCAAGTACACCTTTGCTAGAGGACCAGGAAGGCATACTGAATCCTTTCTCCTACCACTGAAATGAAACGAGTAAAATGCTCAAAAGTTTATTACACGTAAGTTTCCAGAAGTATGAACGAGATGTCTTTTAAATAGCAACCTTTAAGGACTTGGATTGCATGTGCGATTTATTTTCCCGGAGTATTATCATATATTGACACTTTTTTCAAACTTTTACACCCTTTGGTTATTAAAGCAGCTGTGAAATCCAGAGGAACATTTTGGACAGTTGAAAATATTTCACTCCATGTGAACTAGTATGAAATGGAACTACTGTGTGCTAATCCTTTAATGTAAGTATCCACAGAAGCATAAATACTTTAAATGGTTTAACAGATGTTAATTTTTCTGCTTATTGTAGATCTCTTCAAATCAACTGGGCATCACCAGGACAGCCAAATGGCATTATCCTGGGATATGAACTCTTACGTAAAGCGTGGCAGAGGTGTACCGCATCAAAGACTCCAAGAAGCAGCAAAAGTAATAGAATGTGCATATCATTAGAATGTAACAAGCATGAAAATATCTGTGGAGAAGTGTGTTATCATCCAGAATTGAAGGTATATGTATATTCTTAAGTTAGCGATGTAATGAAAAATTACACTTTTAGGAATAAGTCTGTAAACCAAACCTCTTCGGTTATCAGAGGAAGAGAAGTGGAGGGTTCTGCATCTTTTGATATTTTAAAATCAAGGCTGTGATACGCATCTTGAAACTTTGAAAATCGAATATGGATGTTTGAGCTCAGTACAGGGATAGCTGTGCAAAAATCTCCAACAGTGCATGTGAGTCATCTGATAACAAGTGATTCTGTTGTCTTAAGTCTGTGATTGTTGACTTTATTTCTCTTTTCAGAAGAAATGAATCCGTTAGCATTTATGAATGTATCTTGCTTTGACACTTCAGTTTGGAGCAATAGCACAGTTCTGAAGTGAATCTCCAGATTGATTTCATTTACTACATGCTGGTTCAAGGTAGAAGTGGTTTTAATACACGTGAATTAAATCCCTTGCACAGGAAGCTAAGACAGAACCTGTGTTTCAAAACCCCTTCAAATACAGTCCAGCTCTGGATGGGGACTTCAGGCTCCCAACCAGTCTGTGGACCAACTCATTTCACAAATATGCAGCTGAAGTTTCTTCTCGTCAGAAAACTTTGCTCCACATGCATAGTGCAGATGTTCATCCCAAGGAATCAGGCTGTATCTGATCCAAAGTATATCTCACAAGCCATGTGTAATGGAAGTGTGAGGAATCTCAGTTCCAACCCCTTGAATCCACTGATCAATCCCATTGTGACAAATTACGTGGTGGGTATATAAGTATGTAGATCCCTGTATGTATTTTTGTATCCCACTTGGAACAATCAGTTTTGCTTAGCTGTATGCCATAGATCACACACTGTAAACTACTAGAGGAGATTTTTTTGTCTGCTCAAGTATTCAGGTATCTGTGGAGCGTATGATAGTTGTTCATATGACTCCTTTGGCATCAAGTGATTGTATTGGACCGCTTAACGGCCATAGGAAATTTTCTAGGTGTACGCAGAATTTCAAAAACATTAGTAAAACTATAAAGCTGCTCTCTGTGTGAGGCATCATTTCTCAAACCCTACATGGCCAACAGTGGTTATTAACATGACTTGCTGTTTTGCCTCCGCCCTCGACTTCTTCCTTGGCTAAATGCTTAATGACCAGATTCTCCAGTACGGAAAATCTATTTAGATGCATCTACAAGTGGGTGGCTGTTACATGACAATGATGAGCAGCTCTGAATGGGATCCATTGTGGTTTGTCAGATGTATTTTTAAATTATGGCTATTTTCAGGTTAATCTTCATATGAGTTCCTGTTTAGGAGTAGGATCAATAGCGTCGCGGGAGCCTGTAATGGTTTTTATTGACAAATGAGGTAGAAAACTCTTAGTTTGAGAGTAAGATTTAATGTAATGAAATAGCGTCCCTATTTGTCAAAGGCATCATCACATCTTCCATGACTAAAGCAAACAATATGTATTCACAAGATTCCCTGTCAGACAAGACAGTAATTAAGGAAGTGAGTTATTTGAGGGGTTCAAATCAAAATATAAATTACTCCAGCCAATGTAGCTTTAGCTTTTGAGTTCTGTTGAAAGCAATATTATACTAAACATATATATTTCTGAAATCTTGCAAGTGAATTATGGGCAATCCTTTGTTCTAAAAGGTAAATTTACTTATTTCAAGTTTTTGGCCTGGTAGACTTTTTAATAGATCTTGGCATGTGTATGAGTCAAATGTGTATTATATTGATTTTAGAAGTTTTTTTCCTCCGTTTTTGTTTTTTTTTTTAGCCTTCGTGTGTTTATGGTAACTTTGAGCTTGGAGGCTGTCCCTTTATAGCTTCCTGACTTTCTATTTTTTTCTAATTAATTTTTTATTATTTTCTTATAATGGTCTCTCTGTATTCTCAGAGGCTGTCATTAGGAGTGGGTGCTGTTTGGTTAAGTAATGGTCATATAATAAATGACTGGAAGGTCCACAGGAAACTGAAGCACTCATACATAAAATGAAGTAGGAGTAATTTTTGTGGGTGAATTGATTGAAATCCCCCTCCCGCTGCTTTGCCTGGTTTGCTATGTGTACACCCAGCAGCCATCCAAAATATCTGTTAGAGGTCTTGGCGCATCCGTGTTCCTCTTAAACTGGAGTCTGGGACAGGGAGAACGTAAGACCTTATGTGGCAGCCCTCTGTCCCACTTTTATAGAATTCAATGCCAGTCTATGCCAGCTATAATGCTGAAGCATTTAATGCTAGTATATGTGGTCTTTAGATTCTACAGTTGAAGAAAAGCAACACTGACCAGCATACGCTTGTTCTAAAGAGAAATGCAAAGAGATGCCACTGAGAGTTAAATGCTGAGCAGCTTAAGTAACGTTCAGATCCACAATAATAAACAGGTTTTTTGTTTGTTTGATGATACGCTGGTCAGAAAAAGCAGGCAGGTTGCATATAGATAGTTACGATAAACAAATAGGTTGTGAAGTTCCCACTTTTGCTCAAGTGATTCATTGCATCTTGTATACAAGGCACAATGGGCCTAATTTCCCTCTTACAATTTCCTTGAATTCAGGAGTATAAAATAAAAGGAAAACTAGGCCTTTTATACAAAAATAATTTGGAGGTATGTTTTAGGTTGTTTATTAATATTTCCTTCTGGATTTATGGATTAAATTTGGCATCGTCAACTTGCAATTGTAAGGCGCTGCAGAAAAAGAGGGACTAGTTAGTTATCATTTCTTATCTACATAAGAGATCACCAAAATATAATTCCCTCCATCCATGGAAACCAAAGCTTTTCAGTAATAGAAATACAAGGGTGTGTTTTCATTGCACAGCAGAGAGGGATAAGGAGACTCTTCATCTAGCACTGGATGAGTTGCATCCAGCTAAGTAGTGTGGTTATGTCAGAAAGGCAGTGATAAATAGCCTGGGTGCAGGGTTGCACCAGTATGTGTGCGCTGCCTTTGGGATCCAGGTTAGTACCTCTGCATAGCACTGTGCTGTGTAAATTAACCAGCCTGCTCAGAGCTGTCTTGGGAATCTCTAAAAGAGCAAATGACCTTTTCACTACAAGGGACATGTGTACATGCACATTCATGGGCTCATGTACGCCTGATATTAAGCCTAATGAAGACCAAAAAAGATTCCTACTACCCTAAATAATCTTTGCATCAGATCCCTACTTCTTGTTTCTAGTTGTTAATCCAGTTTTTTGCTTCAAAGTCAGAAATCTTTGTTATTTTAACTAAAGCTAACATAGTGCTGTGCCTGGTATCCTTACCTTGGTGTTTGTAATCAGACTTGGGTAGATTTATAATTCTTGAGAGCAGAAAGAATTTAGAAAGGGTTTTTTGTGTGTAGTTTTGCAGAAAAGCTGAGAATACACTCTCATGATGAATTTTGTTAGCTGCCAGGAGGGTCCCTGTGTCCTCTGTACCTTTAACAGTAACCTGTGCTGCTTGGGTGTTTCCAAGCTGCCAAAATTGACAGTCTTTTCCTAGCTGTTTTCAGTAAGGAGTGATGCATAACTCTATCCATATTTGAAATCTCAAAACAGACATCAGCTTACAGAGCACAGATCATGAGATCTGCAGAGCTGTACTTCAATTAGCAAGGGAAAGTGCACTAGCTTCACCCGTCAGGGAGCGTAATCTCAGTACGTACTGATGGGGAAGGCATTCCTGCGTTAGCCGTGTAGCTACTGAACTGTCTTTCTGTTGTTACTGGCATCCTGAGGTGAACATTGAAAATAATGAGACAGGTACAGTAAAAATGTAATTAAAATAGTGGCATAAAGGCTAATAATTTCCATACACAATGGCTCAGGAGTATGAACATCAGTGGTTAAAAGGGTCCTGACTGATGGTGTTAATACAGCTTCAGCACTTTTTATTTTCAGTAGCAACAAGCTGTATAAATCTGTGTTAATGAACTAACCAAATGTAACTCTGACATTACTAGGAGGTACAGGCTTATCCCTTTACTCACCACAATTACAGGTGCCATTTGTTAAAAACACTAGCAGGACTCTTCTCTTTAAGGATAGGAGGAGCAAAATGATGGCTTGATAGCTAGCCCCAAAATCGCCATTTTCAGGAGAGCAAACTAACACATTTTGACATTGGTGAAGGATATTCCGTCATTATTTATGTAACATTTACTATTAATGCTAGCAATATTGCGCAAATGCTTTTTAAGTTCTTTCAGGCTTAGAGAACCTTTAAGAAGATAACACTTCATGTATAGTGTGTGTTGTAACACACCTGAAAGATAGGAAATTAAATGCATTTTAGTAAGATAATATATAGTGATTTGTAACAGAATAACAATAATTTCTGCTCATGGATTTTAGATCTAAGGCTCTACCAGTTAGCAAAAGAGAACAGCAGTTTGAGAAAAGAAATGGGTGAGTAAGTATACTTAGCAAAAAAGGGTGTCTATGTAGATTCAGAGATAATTTAAGTAAAAAAGTATGAGCCTTGCTAATTTAAAATAGTACTTCTCACATGAGAACATGATGGGTCAATCATTACTCTGGTGTTCGCTCCACAGGCAGAAATTTTTAATGAACTCCTGCAGCTAATAGGAATTCCTTAGAGTGTTTTGTGAATTGCTATTTCACAAAGTGGCTCTGGCAGTAAGCGTTTGACAAGAAGGATAAACATGGCTGCCTAGCACATCTGTTTATTTGAGTAAATCAGTCCTAGCTCAACTGGCATGTGTCCATAAGGCCAGATAATATCCTTCAGCAAAGTCTTCAGCAAGCAGAGGGATCAGGGACGACACGATTTTAATTAAAAGAGAGCTGCATCACTAAGTTTGGAGTATTTTTAAAAAATTGTTAAAATATTGTGTAATCTTGCTGCCAGATTTGATAGCTAGTTACTCTGTGCTAGTGTCATGGCTGACTGGGCCTTTCTCAGGTGTCGTTATAAGCCTTTCTTTATGCCCAGCCCTTCCCAGTCCCTGTGCTCCTGGGTCACAATCCCTCTGTGTGCTTGGATGGGAGGATAACCACAGGTTTGAGTTGTACATAACTCAGTCTACCAATGTTTTTAAGGGCTCCCATGATAGCTAAGGATGAACATTTTGTATTGTCTCCACAGATAGTAAAGATCTCCTGGTTAGCAAGCGTATGTCAAGCATTCAACCCTCTCTACGAGGGTGAGATCTACAACCTGGCTAAAATGTTGGTATCACTGTATCTGATTGCTACGAAGCTTCTCCTCTTGTGTACATAGTAACACCATCCAGTTGGGACTGTCGCTTTTAGATCTAAGAGGATGAGATAATAATAACCTTTTGCCACTATAACTTTCAATCCATCTGCTTTTCTTCCTTGTCAATGACATAATTTTAGCATTACTTGAATGCATTTTATTTTATGGATTGATAATGCAGAATCCCTGGTCTGAATATCAATGCAAATAGAAACTAACTATCTTTACAGGACTGCCAAAAAAGTGTTATTTAACAATTTACAGCTGACTGCAGAGGATGTTATGGAGCTACATAATAATAGCACCAACTATATCAATCGGTAATGCCAGATGAGAGTCTGAATGTGTTTTAGAGCTGACTGGGCCCCTTTTTGGAAGCTGCCTATAGGGTACTGAAAAATATTGAAGATCTTAAATCTTTTTTAACAAGAAAAGGTAGCTGCTGAAACTGTTGTAACATACCTGAGTGTTCAGCCAGGGATTTTTTTGAGGGAATTAAGGAGGAAAAGGAGAGACACCAGTAATAATACAATCTTATAAATAATGCTCCAACCAGAATGCTTTAAAGTTAGTAATAAAATGGCCCTCCCAGTATCTGTGTGAAATATGCAGAGCAGCTGTTTCTACTGAGGATTCACAAGAGAAGGGGCGTTTCTTAAAACTGGAAACACCGCATGGAAAGTAAAATGGCTGCTCAAGCACTTGAGCCTGGATAATGCCAAAGATGTGCAAGTTTCTTTATCTGAAAGATGGAACGACTGGGCTTGGGTGAAATTTTGGTGGTGTACATCACTGAAAAGAAGGAAAGAGTACAGGGATGACAAATGAAATCCATGAAAAGAAGAGGAGAAATTGGGCTGGACAGATCACACAGGAGACACGATCCCAAGGGGCACACAAATTGGGACCAACAATGTGTGAGGAACATGTATTTGGCCTCCTTTCATGCAGGTGCGTTCAGCGTTTACTGCCTCTGGTGTCTCAAGCTCAGGATGCAGTAAAAAGGACAGGACAGAGGCTATTCTTTCCAAGTGTCAAGAGTTGTTGCTAAATGTGATCTTCTGAGGACAGCATGATAGCACTTGATTTGATATCTTTAAGAATGCTTTTAAATTACTTGGAAATACAGAGAGACCAGGTAATCTTGTAAGTTGCTTTGGACCCAATTGTAAATGAAGAAAAACTCAGCCTGGAGTGTGTGCCAGTCATAAAAAAATATCCAAAAGATGGGAAGCAGAGAAGAGGTGTAAAGCAGAGTCTTGACATCTTAACTAATGATCTGGAAGAAAGAACAGTAGGTTAATTAAATTCAAAGATTGGATTATATTACCAGTGACAAGGTGGACAGCAAAATAATATAATAGGACCTACGGAGACTCTAAATTCCTCAACAGGAAATGACAAAATTCAGCTACATTGGTAGTCTAAAACATGCTGAATGAGAAAGCGTGCTGGAACAGCAGAATGCTGTTTGACAGAACAAAGAATATAAAGTTACAAAACCTCAAAATACAGTGAGGAAAGAAGAACGCCTTCTGCCCTGCCTCGTGTTAATTTTCGGTTACATATTGTTTATGCATTGTGAATTGTAACTTCAGAACCTGACCTAATACTCCCAAGGGTGATTGAGTAAAGGCCATTCAAAACTGAACAAAACAAAGCATCATGTATTCACGTAGAAGTCAGAAAGAATTTGTTTATGACTTAAGAAAAGTCATAATTTTTTTCTAGCATGTACATATTTATGTTAACATTATGAATGTAATACAAATTAGATGTCCTGAGACTAGTAATATACATTTCGTAAAGTTTTTTGTTAGCTAGTAACTAAAGTACCTAGGTAAACAAAAGATCCTTCTAGAGGAACCCTTTCTTTCTTTGCTGCTAAGATAACCTGATTTAGAACGTGGTTAAGTAAGGAGCAGAAGTGCTCCATGTCGAAAGAAAACAAAGGAGCAGCTCTGCGCTAACTTCTGTGCTGTATTGCCAACTGCATTTGCTGTCTAGCTGTTAAGAGGCAACCTTCTGGCTAATACAAGTTGCACTGACTGTAGGTTCTGAGGTTACAATTTTTAGGACGATTCTACTAACTGTTCTGTATGGTTTACTGTGTCTGCAGCATGCCAGTCCATCGACACGGGAGTAAATGTACAAATAATTATTTGATTGCTCAAGCGTATAATTTTCTCGACAGCACCTAGAAAGAAGTCCACAGTTAAAAGACCTTTTCAAAATTCATTTCCATGTAAATTTTGTTTGGAAAAAAGAAATCCCTATATAAATGCTATTCTCTTGAGATCACATTGTCTGAAGAACTGTGGTCATAAATAAGTGATCATGTGCTATAAGAAGAGAATTCCACTTATTTTTATGTGAAAGAAAACCCAAAAGCTTATATTGGGAAATACTGTTTTTTAGTTGTAAGGGTTTCAGATGACATGTTTCATCATCAATGAGTGAATAAATAAATAAATAAATAAGAATTGGGGAGAAAAGAAAAGGATAAGGTAATTATGGCTTATATCTACATATTGCAATCTACTCCGTGTTGAGAGACTCAAACAGCCTGTAAGGCATAGGAAGATGATTCCTATTAATGGACTATTTTATTAAGGTGCAGTATGGTTCAAAGCCACAAAATAGCAACATTCTGTCAGACACACAGCAGTTTATTGAAGTCTGATAATGCTGGAGGGCACAGGATTTTAGAAAAGTTACATTTTATTTGACTGCAGTCATATTAGTGTCTGTACTAGGATGTGTTGTACATGTTTTCATATACGTTGTTTTGCTGGAGGACATATTATGTTCTGTTTAACAGATATTGCCTTACTGATTTTTTATTTTTTTTAACTACTTCTAGGTATGTTGTAATGGGATTCTGCACGACAATAAACCTGGCTTCCAATGCTGTGAGGACAAGTACATTCCATTTATTCTTAATTCACCAGGGGTTTGCTGTGGTGGTCAGATACATGCTGTGCAACCGAAACATCAGTGCTGTGGTGGTTATTACACTAGGGTATTAGCAGGTAAGAGACAACTCCTTTCAAGTGCTTGAAAGAAACAAAACAACAAAGTTGATATAGCTGTTAAACCAAGGAGAATGAAAACATAGAAATAAATGTGGGATTTATCAAGGTTTCTAGATGTCTTTGAGACCTGTGTTCAGTGGGATAAGCAAAGAAAATTGCACTGACTTTGTCTTCTAAACACAGTACACGCTGTTTATACAAGAAAGGCTTAATTGATGAAACCTGATGATTGGGTCATTTCCCAGAGAACTAATTTATGCCAAACTATACTTAATTGCAGTAAGTGCTGCATAATGGGGAGGGCAGTTCTGCTTAATAGGAACACCATCAGGCAATTTAGTGGTGCGGTTTAGTTCTCTGCTTGACTTGACCCCATGTGATTTTCCCTAGCCATTTCTTTTGTGGAACAATTGTTAGCGGTTGGGGTTGGTATTATGGATTACATCACTTTTACTTGTTTCTGCGTTGTCTACTCTTTGTTTCTACCAATGTTACAGATTCAAAGTACACATCCCATATCTATTATCTTTGGTGGAAATTAATCCTTTTCTTAAGGCTGATCGTACTCTTATTCTCAGAACTGTTTGGGAAGTTTGCCAAAACTGTGCTATTGTCCGGAGTTTGGTTTTCCAGTTTGTTGGTGGGTTTTTGACAGGGAGAAGGGAGGAAAAGGGGGAGGAGAGCCCTTTCGGGGGCAGTGTTCAGAGCATATATCTCTTTGTAGGCAATTGTCAGGTCAGGAGCTAAAATGCTTCCATTACTCATGAGCTGGCATGCATTCCCTAGGCTCAGAAATGCTTGAATTTTTGCCAACACATTCAGCACATCCCAAGTTCTGATCCTCTGAAAAGTAATCCATATATCACAATATTAGAATGCCTTCCATGATGTCACCAGAAAACTGCTATCACATGGAAGAACCACAGAAGAGTATTTTGCTGGCCTCATTAATCTCAATGCACCGAAATGGAGAGATTATACTGTGACCTCTGTCCCCATCCAGTGGTCTATGTTAACTAGCTTAATGTTGTTTACATCAAGAAAGAAAAGCATAGTGAAACAGAATGTCTTATGTCTGAAAGTAGTTCTTGTTCAGTCAGCAGTCCACAAGCATGAAACTGTGAGTGTTTGAACATGATTTTAAACATTTTTTTTCCTAAGTACACTTGCTGCATTCTCTTTTTCCATACTCTAAAGGGCAGCAACATGAACAATGTTGGTCACTTTTTTCTTTTTTATTTTTATAAATATGCTAATAACCTCAAGCTAAATGTTAATGTGGGTCATTCTTTGATAAGGATAACAATTAACTGGTAAGACTGCATGGTAGTTTTCAGAGAGGGAACATTTTCAAGCCTAGCTTGGAATGGATCCCATTTTGAGAGGTTAATGAGAAGGTTACTGATCCTTTGTGTCTTATGTCTAATAGTTCTTTAAAAAAAAAACAGTTTTATTTCCAATAGATGTAAGCTACATTCTGTGTTTTAATATTTTCTCTGTGTAGCAACTAAATTAGTTTCTGAGGAATGCAGGAAAATATGATGAAGTATCTAAACTGATTATATCTATTATACTCTAAAAATTTGTTCTCATCTTTTTTTTGTTTATTATTGACTTTATTTGATAAAGTTATTTATACAGGAAACTCTCTAAGCATACATATTTCCCAGATGTTGTTTGGCCAGCTTGATAGCTCTAGATGTACTGAAGCACAGTGGGCTGAAGGCATGAAGATTACAAATTAGCAAGGCAGGAATCTCAGTTTCTGAAACAGTAGTGCACAAAGAAGTGCAAGCATCCATCCCAGAACTAAGATGAGAGGAGAGATTCTTAAAGCAGAGCAGCACAAATAATGCTACTACCACCCAGGCACCTCTTCGGCAAGGAATGGGGGGCGGAGGAAAACAGCGTTCTCCCTCACCTGTTATAATCGCATCCCATGTTTATTTCTGACAAAAGGTGCATTGGTTTTAGGGCTCTCTGTCTGTAATTGCCAACCTTGCAGAAGAAAAGGACTTGAAATATTACTTTCAGTGATAAAAATGAGTTGTAAAAATCAAAACACATTTCTTCTATTAACAATCAGGAATCCTAATACTTTAATCACCCCTATTACACATCTTCAATAACAGAACAAAACCCTACTCCTTCCAAATGACATTAGAGACACAGAAAATGTTGCAACACAGAAATATAATACAAAAATGTAATGTTTAGAACACTGGATCAGATCAAGTGCAAACACTAGTGAATGAAAAATTATTGCCATTTACCATAATTTTTGTATCCGTTATAGCAGTATCTACTTCATTCATAGCACCCAGTTTATCGCAGCCCAGCCCACCCCACCCCACCATTACAGTGTCAGTCTCATTGGCAGCCTCATCCTAAGGCCTTTTCCTGCAAAAGCTGGTGTTTTTTCTTAAGTAGAAGCTAAGCCCACTGATTGTGACGGTGGTATTTAATTTTTAAAGTGAGTTTAATCTTTAAGTTCTTTGGGAGATGAAGTCCTGAGCAACACTGAAAAACTCTTTCAGCAATGCGAATTACTCCTTCAAAAGGACATTCCAAAGTTTGGAATGATTTTTGAGGAGACAAGGAAATTCTCCGCTGAGAATAAGTAGGCTTACTGTTCTGTTAATCATAGCAAGAATGAACTCTACTATGTAGCTGACTCTACTTAAAGGTTTTCATCTGTATAATTATCATATTTACAGAAATTATTTTTGTTGCTTTTCTCATTTTGTCTCTGTCATGCTTGAATTTTGATATCTCATGGAGCCTTGGCCCTGAATTCATTAATGCATGTTTCTTTAATTGTTATTATAAATGAATATAATACTTTTATAGCATTCTAAAGTACCAAGTGATTCCATGCTTTCACACAGAACGTTTTGTACATGAAGCTACTCGTGTGTGAACTCAGACTTGTTGCTACCAGATGAAAGCCTCTCAGGGATTCCAAGAGCTATAAATGCATAAAATCTTTAATTGCATTCTTAAATTGACAGGAGAAGTATGTTGCCCTAATGGAGAGCAAAACAGAGTTTCAGTTGGAATTGGTGACTCTTGCTGCCAGGGAATGCCTTACTCCACATCGGGCAATCAGATCTGCTGTGGTGGATCCCTCCATGACAGTTTCAATCAGCAGTGCTGTGGTGGAGAAGTCATAAGCACAGACTTGGTCTGTTGTGGAGATGAAGAAGAGGGGACTGCACACAGACCTCTCACAGGTAAGCGATAAGTTTTCAAGGGTCTTCATCTTTCTAAATCTCTTGTGACACAAACCATTCAGCGGTGACACACTCAGATTTTAGGTGTGTATGCCAATTTGTTAAATGATGTTGCCCTTTATTCACCTATTCTGATAGACTGCAGAATGGTGAGCTTTCAATATGCCTTTGTCCAAAAGCTGTAGGGGCTGGAGGCACCAGAAAATTCAGGAGTGCATGATCTTTCATTATGCCAGTCAGGAAATAGGACCAGTCCCCTTTCAATGGGTAGAGCAGAGGTTAGACTTGGCCGCCTTGTGCTGCCATGGATCCCAGTGCAGGGATTTTCCATTTGCTCTGAAGATGTGGGGTTAGTCACCTAGTAATTGAAGATTACGGTGCTTGGTGGTCCATGTCCCCCACTTGTGAATCTCCATAGGGGTAAACCTGCTGCGATTTAAAATTAAGAAAACTTAATCCCTAGCACTAGTCACTTGTTCATCTGGTGTATCCCATTAATCTCTTGCACGCCATAGGATGTTACTCCATCACTCAGAGGTACAATCTGAACCCTCCTTCGTTGTAAAGCATTCTGTGACTAGCTGGTGACAGCGATTGGAGGTATTATTACAAAGCCTATTCAGGTATTTTCATGTGTCTTTTCTTTCCAGAGTTATTAGACAAATTACATGCCATCAGCCTTAGGCTTTCTCAGCCTGACAAAAAGACTTCAGAAACTGTGGTCTCAAAGGGGAGCCCGATTTCAAAACACAGAAATAATGAAGGTTTAGTAGCCAATTCTGCTTGGTGTACAGAGATGAGTGATGCAGTGCTTTCGCCATATGCGTGCCAGTTTGAGCCTCTAGTTGTACAACTAAGGATCTCAATATATAACGAAGAATCCAGATCTGAAGGCTGAACTCCTCCTTTCCCAAAAAATGAGCCCTATCTTCTGCTTATTTTGTATTCGGTGGATCCTTCAGCTGCTGTTGTATCCAAAGTACCGTAGTTCTGTGTTGACTGTCGGGAAGGGCTAATCAGAAGAGCCATCGCAAGGCTTTCTGCGGTTTCTATGCTCTCCTTCCCTTCTGGTGGTGACTCATGGAGTGAGTGCTGTGAACAGCACCGCTTGCATGATTTTAGCTCCCCCTCACTGTGGTCCCTAATTGTGCCTGATCTACAGCACCTAGCAGGGCTCACAATATCAGCTCCGCACAAGGCCCTCTCGCATTGCCACGCATTGTGTGGCTGCCACAAGACGGGGCTGGCTCATAAAACATCTCTTTATGTACTTTATTACTTAAACTCTTTTATTTGCCTGCAGGAGCCCTTTAACAAAATCACATTGAATTGACTTTCTCACACCAAATCAAATCTCCCTGGTCCCAGTTCAGTTGTCTTTGTCAATATGTATTTTATAAATGGAGTGAATTAACAGATGCTGTTGGAACAGAACTGCTGGGGTAGCGTTTATGTTTTTACTGCTCTCTCTGGGCAGATGAGTTGTGTAGGAGTGTAATACAGGTATCTTGGGATGAAAGTTATGTTCTTCATTTCAGTATATATGTATTCTTAACAGTTTTTTTCCTTAAATATATTTATTTAAAAAACCTTTATGCCTCTCTTTTTAAAATGTGTTTAGCCTATAGCGCTCTATCATTTACACCATTTTTCTTGAGAATGGGTCAGGATGACATTTTTTTGGCTATTAAAAAAGAAAACAGTGGCTTTTTCATCATTTACAGGTTTTCTGTGAGGACTTTATGCTGTGAGCCAGCATACAGCTGAACACAAATACAGATTTGAAAGATGAATTAGCACCATAGTTGAAAAGAGATCATATTCTTTTGCATTAAGCATAGAATAGATTGTGGTTTCTTATCATATCGTATACATCACGCTCAATAGGGTTTTGCTTAATTTCTTAGAGTAGTTCAGCCTTGCTAAATACATCATGAAAATGCACAAGCCAGGCACAAAAATCTACCTGGTCCCTGTCCCTACTATTACAATGATTCTAATGGAAAAAATACACTCACATAAAAACATAATTTACTTATCATTGGCAAATGGATAAGTAGAATTTTGCAAGAATATGGTAATTGGAAAGCTGATCTCATTGTCTAGAAGGAGAAGAGATAACAGGGGTGGCTTTATGCAAAAGCTGAAATGCTTCTGAAGCTTTGTTTTGTAGTTGGCAATGAATGCCATGGTTAAAAATATAATGACAATTTAAAGCTTTTGTTTGGGAGTTTTTGTTTCTTGAAAAAACTATAGAAGAAAAACATGATCGCTACAAGTGCAAGTCTTGTGCACAGCCTTATTGTTGCATGACCAGTTTGAAATCAGCGTGTTTCTGCAGAATCTAGACCCAGGTTTGCACTGAATGTTGGCTTAAAGGTAGAAGTTTTTCATTTTCATTGTATACCTTTTTCAGAGAGCCTGTCCTGGAAAAAGAGATGCTTTTTCCATCTCACATTACTCTTTTTTTTTTTTTAATTTCTTTTTTCATAGGTTTTATTTTTCACCCCTTGTTGGCCTTATTTAGTGGGGTGACCATAGAGACATCTACTGGCAAAGGCTGGCAGTGATGCCATTGTATACACACATCCTGAGCCCCACTGCTGCAATGCGATTATTCAAAGTTGTCTATTTCTGGCTATAAAGGATAATGTCAGCTAAAACCACTCTTGGATTTTCTCTTTAAAAAAAAAAAAAGAAGAAAGAAAAAAGCAGCTAGTAAAATGCCACTATACTGACATCCCAGAGTCATGAAAGATGATGCTTTGTACTCTTGCGGTTCCTGATCTGTAATAGTTGCAATACCCACATGTAAGCCAAGGATTTTTGGAGTAGTTTGCGATGTACACTGGCTCTGTATTTTGTTGATCCTCTATTCTGGCTCCAAAGGCTAAGCCTTTTAATACTCATTTTTCCCTTTTGAAAGCAATGGTTTTGCAGATTTACTAAATTAGTAATTCATCACTCAGCTATGTTTGTAATTTTTTTCAGTTGCTGGGGATGAACATGAAATAATTGTTGACAGAAATCACTGCTAGCAGGAAGTGTCTTTTCCAGCCCATGGATTTTCTTTTTGCTGTAATGCATTATATGCCTACAAAACATAAATATATAAAGCATGACACGCACATTCCAGCAGATTTACAAACAAATAGTTTGTATTTTGATATTTTGCTGAATTCAGCAAGGTTTTATAGGAATTTCTGGATCCTTAAGCAAGTGCTTTTAGAAGGCAAATCAATCCGTCAATATTACATGGTCCTGTTTTGTTTTTCTTGGAGCATATTTAAAATTGTACATTTGAGGTGTCAAGGTTCAGGAGTCAAGTGCTACATGTGATAAATTAAGCAAAGGTCAGAGGCTATGCAATGCAGTTTCAGAAGATTGTCTACCTCTGCCTTTGCAGCTCATTCATGCTGAAGTGATGCACTATGGGAATTACTACCAAACTCCGCTCTGCAACATCTGCTCTCCCTAAGTGAGTTAGTGCACGTCAGACATCTTTATGTCAGAATATTGCAGTGATGGATGCAGTCTTCAGAAAATGCTGCATAAAAATCTGGTGTGCCGTTCTGGCCATTAAGTGAAATTACTATTTAAATTAATGGCGCTGTCACAGTTTATCTGTGCAAAGAATGAACGCTGATTAGGGTATTAAGTAATTAGCAATTTATCACACTGGAACAAGGTTGATAATAATTAAAGAAGTAATGGTTTACCAAAGAAACTAGAAAGGGAGTCACTTCTTGTTATGTGAGTGAAATCTTGGCTGAAAAATTTAATTCAGTTAAACAAAGATGAGGTTCGCAGTGAAAGAATACAGCCTTGTTTGTTTCAATTGAAAAGCAGTTCATTATCAAAATTTTGGTTTGCCTGTCAAAAGTCCCTTGGGGCTGTCTGAGGTGCTTATTGGTATTGAATTGAGTCATTTTCTGCATTAATTTTCTACTTAAAATCGGTAGAATCTGAGGACGATTTGGAAAAAGGGTGTGAACAGGCAGAAATATTTACATCTCAGAGAGCTGGTGATCACAGTTTGATTTCTGTGAATGGAACCAGCCCTGAAAATAGGTAAAGTATGAAAGTGACACCATTTTGAGTCCTTCCAGTGATTGGAATGAAATGTTCTGAATGCTTTAGCAGGATCATACCCTTAAAGAATGATTTTCATTCTGTATGACTTCCTAAGAGAGATTTGCTAAAATAAATTGCAGTGAGAAAAGCCGCCACTTTTGCATGTGTTTTAAATGTCTACATACTACAGAAATTATGTCAAATACAAATTGCTTTGCAGATGTAACAGTATATCACAGAACTGGGGTTTTTTTTTGTGATGTCTTCCTAGTTGAATTAGTAACATTTATTTCACTGTCAATTATAGAGGTGTTTGTAGCATTTGCTTCAGAGTTAAAACCTACCCCTTTCTTTAAATGGTGTGGGGTTCAAGGCTGGTATTTCACAGTTGCAGAATCGTTTATGTGAATATTTGGAAAACTACCGTGGTTATGACACGCTTTTACTTTTAAAATAAAATTATTAAAAATAGAAGAAAGACTGTGGAATTAACTTTGGCAGCTTATCAATTCCACTACAGAAATGCAAATTATATTTAGATATTAACTTTTTAAAGAGTAATTCTTTGTATCAGTTGACTGAAGCTGCACTGTGGGTATTTGGCAAATCACCCATTCGGTTCTACATACCTAGTATGAACCCACACTTTAAAACATGAAATATAATGTGAAACATTCTGGAATGCTAAAATGCACTGTTGGAAGGCTGCCCATGTAAGGGGGGGATGAATGAGACCTGACTGGAAAGTACATGGAGAAGCTTTCTCAATTTCTACGTTCTACAGGAAATTTTCATCAACAGTCTGTCTTCGACCGCTGTGCACAGTACTTTGGCATGGTTTTTCATAGCAAAGGTTCTTACACAAGTTCAGCAATGGTGTAAGTTGATTGTAGGGGATCCCTGTTTATTCCTCTAATTCTTCATTGTTTTCAGCAGGTCTAGAAGTCAGGACACTTATTCAGCCACCTCACATTAGAATTTAATCTTGCTTTAGCTAAATCTGCATAATTCCAGCTGCTGCTGGTTTTATGCCAAGCTATATGCATTCAGAGCTTTCTCCTTTATTTATCTATCTATTTATTTATTTATTTAAATTTCATATTCAGATATATTTTTTTGGTTTTTGGTTTCAGGGATGTTCTGTTGTGGGCAGGAATACGTGAATATGTCAGATACCATATGCTGCTCAGGTTCCAGTGGTGAGTTCCTAGCACATGTTAGGAAGAATGACCAAGTGCCAGTAAAATGCTGTGAGACTGAACTTATTCCAAAGAGCGAAGAATGCTGTAATGGAGTTGGATATAATCCTTTGAAATATGTTTGCTCTGACAAGATTTCAGCTGGAATGATGATGAAGGTAATTGATAGAAAATCTCTCGGTAGCTCCGATTTGACGATGGAAAGAGAAATACACTGTTCATAACTATTTTTCTAAAATAGGAATATAAAAACTCTTGTGTGCATTATTCATTTTCACATTACATCCATATTAATACCGAATGAGTTCACCATGATTGATGTTATTGCAATGAATTCTAAAGGAATTAATAATGATTAGCTGCCTCTGTGAAGTGTTGCCCAGCACTTCAGATTAGTGCAGTGGCTAAAAGCTGGCACACTAACAAGACTGGCATGTATAGGCAGCTTCCGTCCTGTGACCAAAGTTCCTGATGATGTTCCTTAAGGGAGAATTGAAATTGAAGTGGCCAGTTCTGAAGTATAAAAATGCTATTATATTTCAGTTTGGGCAGGCATAAGACATAGATTCCAACCTCCTAAAAAAAAAAAATAAGTAAAAATAAAGCAACTAATATTTTCTTGGTGGACTTAATCCTGATCCTATAGAAAACCAGTGGCAATTTTGGATAAGTTTCATCAGTACTAGGATAGGTCCCTGTAAAACTTTTAGCAACAATATGGGTATTATATTTTTGGTGCCTTTCATGCCTAAAGAATGACACAGTTTATTTTCACTATGTTTTAATGTAAGATTAAACTGGGCACCATAAAGGCTAATTCCATCTTTTCTAAGAGTGGCCAGTGACTGTAGGTATCAACGTGAGACAATTTGGCCATCTTTCAAAGCTGCAAAGTCTTGCAACTCTGGTTGAATACAATAGAAATCTTCAAGAATTAGCATCTTGGTGTTATACATAAACTGTAAAAATATTGTCAACTGTTATTATAACTGTTATCATTATTTATATTTATATTGTTTATATTTTTATATTATTTATATTTCGAGAGAGGGAGAAAGTGGATGAGAGAGAAAGAAAGAGGGTTGGATATTGTGAATTCTACAATATGGAAATCAGGTAGATATTATTGAATTTATCACTAAAGTAGAAAGAAAAACGGATCACATCCTGACACATACAGGTGTTCCTGTATCCTTTTTGTTCATCTGCTAAGTTAATACACAAATATTTTTCCATCTTCTCCTTTTCATGTCATTTCATTTTCAGACTGAATAATTTTCTCCCAGAGAAAATCCAAGTGTTGTGATGAGTCAGCTACAGTTCCTCAATGCATTGTATTAGTAGTTCACGCAAGGCAAAAAAATGGCTGAGAATAGGTTAATGAATTCTGGAAGATAACATGCTAGATCCATGCCTTAGGTATAATGTTATAAACAAAGGAAGTGCTTTGTGTTTCATTTACCCACAGTAGAAAAGAGATAGCAGCCCTGGCTTTCTGATACGTATAGATTTACTAACATTAAAAGGACTGATATTCTGGGACATATTCTGGAGCTATTTTATATGTGAATCCTATCCATCTATATCCTACATCTTATATTGATAATCTATGACAATGTAATTTTTGTGAAAGCCCCAAGTTTGGGAAATTAAATTAGCTGAGGTTCATAATCAGCTAACAAACTAATTTCAATAGGTGAATTAAGGAAGCATTAGATATAGTCTGTTTGTTCTTCATTCTAAAGTTTGTAGCCTAAAGGGCAGAAATATTTGTAGCAAATATTGCAGTACATTTCTTCCTGCAGCAACCTATATTTTATGAGAATTACTGCTCTCTAGCTTATGGTTTGGCAAAAATATTATTTCATGAATTTTAATGGAAACTTGTGGATGTTCAGTGTATATTTCTATTTCTGTGAATTGTTCTTTATGGGTTAAATCTTATATCTGCATCAATGTTTGCAGAGGTCCTCTTATTGCAGCAAAACTGCTGTTTAGGAGTGATGTGGTAGAGGATACGATTTATATCACCCATGGATAGAGTTCTCAGCCGTGACAGCTGCCAAGGAATTGCATAGAGCCCTCTTGTGTACTTGGCAAGCTGTGTGAGGAGCTGGGAATTTGCTACTGATTTGCCACGGGATATTGGCCTTTGCAGGGGCAGCATGTTCAAATTCTCAGATAAAATCCTGCTCTTATTTGATTATAGACTCTTCTGCTTTCAACAAACCCAGCCATTTGGGCTTCCAGTGGTTAACATTTGTGATGTTCTCATGTAAGAACCCTCAAGAAGAATGTTTCTTTTAGAAAGGATTATAAAAGCATTAATGACCAGAGACAGTAGACAGGCCAAAGGCTGAAAAGGTCTCCCATGTGCTAGAAATACCAATGTACTCAATGTGGTTACTTGATTTTTACATTGCATAAAGACAGAGAAATACTAATGGAAGCATTTGTAAAGAAAGGAAGATGCGATAAATATATTCAAATTTTATGTGTATTCCTTAGGTAAAAGAAGAGTGCAAGGCTAATATCCTTTGCCCTTTATCTATGGAGGCAACAGCACACTGTGGAAAGTGTGACTTTGATCCTAGGGAGAGCATCTGTGCGTGGATAAAAGGTTCACAGAGTGCTACAGAAACGGAGATAAAGGAAGGTGTGTGTCCAGAGACTGAAGAAGAGACTGTCTACACGGGGAGTCCAAACCAGTATTCATTTACAGGTAAGGAAAATTGGCATATCGGGTTGGCAATTTGCTAGTGCATTTAATTCACTCTGGAGAAAAAGTTGTCCTGAATGCTATCAAGTATTCTAATTAAATGTGAAGCAATTGTAGTGAAGTAGCATTCTTTAAGAATTAATCTGTGACAGTATCTTCAGGGAAATGAAATGAGTAGCAAGAAACTCTGTGAATACATAAGGTCTAAACCTACTTTAACAGAAGTTGGTAGAAGTATTGCTCTATTTGAACAACTTCCATATCTATCTGTCTTTAAACACAGAAGTAGTCCCATAGGCACAGAAAAAAAGTAAACCAAAAGTATTTTGTATTTTCATGACTGAGATGATCCATATGTAACTTTTTCTTCTCCTAGACCTGAACCTCGAACCTTTTATCACATATGAGTACAGAGTGGCTGCTTGGAATAGTTATGGAAGAGGCTTCAGTGAAATTAGTAGAGCTGTCACTAAGCAAGATGTGCCACAGGGTGTAAGTCCACCAAAATGGGCCAAAGTGGATAATCGGGAAGACATGATACTGCTAAACTGGGAGGAACCACTTCAACCAAACGGTATTGATATATGTTAAAAAAAGACTATGTTCTGTCATTCACTGGCAGTGTTCCAAAATCACAAAATGTTGCTTATTTAATCACTGGCACTGAAATATATGTATTCCTAACCTCTGCAAGAAGGATTTGCTCTAGGATGAGATCATTTTCATTGCAGATAAGAGTAGAGTCTAATTTCACAGAAGACAATTTAGTATGTCGCTAAGAAGTGCCCAGAAGCTTCTTTTGAGAACAGTTGTAATAATAATCGGAAAATATGATCAGAAAATCACAATCATGTTACAAAATATTTGGGGAATGGGGAGGGGGGGAGTGCAGAGTGGATGTTATTCATGTTTCTTTCGGGAAATCTTGCTTATTATTTTCAAACAGTGAGAAAACTTGGAATAGCTCTCAATAAAAATTGAGAAATATTGAGATGTTGATGTAGAGGTTGAGGAGAGTAGCTGGTAATTGACATTAGCCGTTTAAACAGGATGATTGTTACAGTGGTCGCCTAGAGATTTAATTTAATATTTTCTGTGTGCGGAGTAAGTTATTATAGTATACCATCACATGGGATTTCTCAGCTAACAAAAGGGAAAACTTTCTTTCTGCAATAGGTCTTATTCTTCACTATATCATTCTCCGGAATGGAATTGAGCGTTTCAGAGGAACAGAAATGAGCTTCACAGACACAAGTGGTGTCCAGCCATACCAAGAATATTCATACCAGCTGCGAGCCTGCACTGTTGCTGGTTGCGCAGACAGCAGCAAGGTTAGTAAATTGGTCTTTATGGAACTGGTGCCAGAATTTTATCAACCAGTGTGGTAACATAAAAATGCTTTTGGAAAGGTGTAACTTGAAGACATAATGATTATTGAGTTAGCAAGTGAAAAACATCAATAATCGTATTTGGATTCAACTACTGACAGGTGATTATTTGGAACCTAAGGTTGATACAAGCAAGTGGAAGAAGACAGCAGTGTCTCAGTCTTGGGAAAGCTGAAATTGCATTGTAGGAACCGATGTTTGTTAAAGAGAAAGATGGACATGATAGAATAGAGTAAGGAATATTAAAATGCACTTTCTCTAAGCCTTGAAATTAAATCTTTCCTTCTCACTAGGAGGTCTATGGCCTCTTCTTCCTTGGTATTTCTTAGTTTGTCTGCTTTAGCTCTACTCTACCAATTTGTTCAACAACCTTCTCACTTAGAGCTTCCTTCCACTGTATTACCTTTCAATGGCTTTCCATGTTCTGCACCTACTTCAGGCTTTGCACTCCCTTTGTGTGCAACCTGCCCTGCTTCGGTTTTAGGCAAACGGAATCTCTTCCCTCCCTTTGTCACTGCTTTGTTTCCTCTTGTATCACTTTGAATCATAGATGCCTTTCACCAGCATTACTATTTAGCCAGCTCTAGTTTCTGTTCTGCAAAGTAGCTGCCTTGTATATAGCTGCCTTTCCATAATTTGGAAAACCTATTTCTTAAATGACCTCTTTTTCACAGTAATATCCTTGCCTCTATGAAAATTAATTTCTAGGACATCTGTGGCGCAGAGGTGGAGAATAATGACTCTGCTTTGTAATTATAATATCTATGGGATTGAAAAGTTGATTTTTTTTTCAGGTGTTTAAATGTTTCTCTTATTGGTGCAAATCTCATCCAAAAGCATAAGAAAAGAAACATTGATGCAGAGGGATGGAGATAGGCGCAAAGTCCTCTACCCCGACACAGAGCTCTGGACTGGAAGCTGTGTACGCACAGTTGCTGCAAGCATCGGCCTGAGCTAATAAATCCTGCTTATTTCACTTGTCTGTAATTAAGGACTTCACTGTTACAAACACTGAAGTCTGCAAGTAGGGACTGATTCCACCAAATGCACTAATATATTATGGAGGGCACATTTTATATTTACAGCATAATATAAATACTTTATGGTGGTAATAACAGGAAAAGAAAAGTGATTCTCAAAGAGAAAAAGGTCTGACTCACTTATTAAACCTGTGTAATTTGAAAATGCCTGTGTAAGAGATAGTAGAGACGTGTCAATAGAAAACTAGCTTTTTCCTTTTTCTTCTTTTTTTTTTGTAGAAAGAGCTTAACAAGTGCAAAGTTATTCTGCCTTTCAAAATCTGGTTTCCTTACAGAAATATGGAGTTGCAAATAACTACAATAGAGTTCAGATTGCATGGGATATATGGAGGCTTAGCCCCATGTTTACTGGTGCTTAAAATATATGAAATCAGGCAGTTAAAATGCAGAGACACTGACAAACCATATGGAAGAGAGTTATCAAGAGTTTTCAAGCAATACAGTTTTTGTTGTTTCACCCTATGCTATACACTGCAGCTAAAACGTGGTGAACCTGTTGTGATAAATTGTAGACATAGACTTATGTAATGTATTCAAGGTCAGATTTCATTGTGAAAAAGGAGGAAAAAAGTAACTAGTTCTCCAGGCCCTTGGTAATGATATGCCAGGCCAAACAACATTTTAAAACAAAAGTGACATTCTCATTGATCATGGTATCTAGTGTACTATTACATTAAATTGCTGTTTAATTCATATGTCTTCAGGTAGTTGCAGTCACTGTCCAAGGAGTCCCAGAGAGTGTCCAGCCACCAGACGTCAGTGCTTTGAACTCAACAGCATTACATTTAAGCTGGATCGCACCCAAGAAACCAAATGGTATCATCAGAGAGTACCAGATCAGTCAAGTAGGGAAAGGACTTATATACACTGACGCTGCAAGCAGAATGCAGCACACAGTATCAGGTAAGGAGGCAGAACTCTCTGACAGGCTAATGTCCTGTCCTTAAGGTATAAGTCAGTATTAACATATCAAAAATGCTACTTGTCAGTAACTTTTAAATCCCTAGTACTGTGCACAGTTTAAAATGCTCTATGATGACTTTACGTATCTTAAATTTATTTTTTTTCAATCTCTTTTGTTTCTGGCTGATTTTTTTTTAAAATATTAATGGATTTAATTTCAAAATTTTAAAATAAATCTGTCCAGCTCAATTCAAGATGCATAATTGTGGTGTGCTCAAGGTCCCAGATATTCTGTGTAGGCTTGCCATCCCTTTGTACAGATTGAATTCTCTCTTTTACCGTCATTAATGTGCTTACTGCACATTACTGTTGAAGTCACTAGTGCTGCTGTGAATGTGTAGCAGTGTAGGGCAAGAAGGATCCAGTACTATATGCCTGAGATAACAAAAAAAGAAAAGGAAGACAGAAAGGGAAAGATCCTGGATTCTGTTTATAATATTCTATATTGCTTATAGCCATTTTCTAAATACTTAGTGAAATTTCACTAGTGTGTGTGTATCTGAAAGAAGATATAGTCAAGGGATTTTGGGGGAAGATTTGACTCAGACCTCAAACGTATTATTTCCACGTATTCAATTTTTAGTTATCTTTGAATGTTACACTGAAGCAAAATTATTCTTAGAAATGTTTCTGTTGAACACAAAACGGGAACATAAACATTCTGGCATATCTTTTTTCACCCTTTGACCTCAGCCTGCTCATCGAATTCTTGTATCTATGATTTTCAGGATTTCATAAATACATTTTTTTTTTCCTTTTTTCCCACCCAAGTAGGAAACTTAGAGATTCATATATTATACACGCACCATATGATAGCCACCCAAAGAGGAGAAGCTGACTTAGAGCATATAAAACCTGTACAGCATATATGGCACCCTCAACCATACCTGAAAGCATGAGTCCTGAGTCAGAGTGGATCCCTTAGTGCTTTAAAAGAATTCATCCTTGCTGTAGTCACTCACAGAGGAGTAAAGGATTGCTGTTCCTCTTTGACAATATCGTACTCAGGTGTGAAATTCATCAACTGTATATTACTCCTGTCTCCATATTCAGTGCTTCTGGACATGAGATATTGGAGTATGCCATTTGGTGGTATGTGTTCTAGAATTGCAGTTGTAAGTTTATGCTGTAAAAAACACCTACCAACAAGGAACGATTTATCAAACCCAGTTGAAAAATACTTCTCGTACTCTCACTTCCTTCACAAAAGGCGGTCATAATTCCAGAGTAACTGAGATTTTAATGCAAGCAATACTGTTTTTCTTACCAGTTGGAAAAGAGAGGAAATGAAATTACCTTGTCAGAAACAAGGATCTTTTTTCCTTTTGTGTGCCTGTTCTATTAAGCCACTGTCCAATGCTGCCATGTTAAGCCAGGAGTAGAATAAGTGATCGTTCCTCCTGACAGTCATAATCAAATTTTGTGCTGTTGTCTGTGGGAGCTTCCTTGGGTAATAATGTGGAATCCATGGCAGTGATTTAGCAATGTGGATAATTATTGCTCTCTGAATTAAAAGAATAAGATAAAACAATCAAATTTATTTCATACATAATCTCAAATATTTGAACTGTTATCTTATTCCCTGTGGATGTATGTTTTGATTTTCTCATCTTCTTGTTCCTTTTTTCTTTTTTTTTTTTTTTCCAAAACTGTCCGCTTTTCCCTGAGCAACAGTTGAACGTTAATGAAGCTGTAGCATTAGTATTTCTTGAGACTTTGAATCTAGGGTCTTGCAAATAACAGACGAGAAGGCTAGCACCTTGCCACTGCACCATTGTCTTGCTGCTTATTTTTAATTACATCAAAGCTTTGGAAACATGATCCCACAAATGCTTTGTGGGAATAGCGGTGAATGTGCTCATCATGTGAAATCCATAAATTGCTTATAATCCTCTCAAGATGTTAAAAAAAGCATTAAGTAATTGAAGACAGGAAGTCCTCAGTTAATTATTTAGAGGTGTTATCAATGCTTTAAGCAAACTGAAGCATTTTCTGCTATCTCACTGAGTTGAATGCCATTGGGACCTAGGGGCAGCAGCCATCATCTTCTCATATTCTCTAATGCAAACAGCACATGGCAGCTTGTCAATAAAAGACCTTTTTATATCATTTATTACTGAACACTTCCACTACCCTGTACAGAACAATTTGGATGACAGTTATGGCATTGTTTCACTTTGTGTTACTACTACTTTACAAATGGGCCTGCTAATGCTCTGCAGTGGGGGCCAGGCAGAGGGTAAGACTGAAGAAAATAATTAGGGGAATTGTAAAAGAAAGCTAAGAGTGCCCTCTTCAGCAGCAGCAGGTGGGTTTATAGCAAAGATTCTTCTCAAGTCCTGCTTTTTAGTACAATAAAGACAATATCCTGAGTATTTGTATGATCCATCATCTTTAGGTAAAAGCCAAGCAAGATCATTGGTGTTTATTTTAGTAAAAGAAACAATATTAAGAAATACTTTATGACTGAATTGTTTGAAATTCTTTCATCTGAACGTGTTCTCCATTTCAGGGCAGTGAAAAATGAAGAGATACAGAAATGTTGTCACTGGTCAACTCTATCTCCATGCAGCACTTAATCATTAGTAATATTTGTTTAAAGGAAACTCTTTGGGGTGGAGGGGTTGTGTGAGGCTGTGGTCAGCAATCTGACATCCTCCTGAGTAAAATTCCCACAGTGGGGCCCAGGAGTGTTAGCCTAGGAGCTAATTACTGACCTTGCTGGAGCCATACCCACAAATGGAGACAAACAGTACCAGAAGGAATTGATTTGGCTAACAGAAGAATGCCTTGTTAAAAAAACACTGTTTCACAGCCTTTTGAAAAAATGACAAATGCTGCAATAACAAAATAGTCTGCTAAGTTAAAAAAAAAAAAAAAGGAATACCCCCCCCAGTAACAGACCAAAAATGAAGAGAGGAGAAGTATCCTCTAGTGAACAATCAGGTAGAGGAACTGGAAAAGCAAAATGCTGTTTATGTTTCAAGATTATCTTACTTGTTATTTTTGTTATTAATCTCATACATAGATTTGCACAGAGCTTTCCAAAGCACACGTTAAGACAAGGCGTTTAATGCAAAGCTTTAATATTCTAGATAAAAATCTGCTGTGACTGCTCCATGTATGACTAGAGGTTTCAAGTATCAGAATTTCACCAATAAATTTAGTGAAACCATGTGCTCTTTTTTTAATGCCCATTTTTCTCTTTAAAGTGTAGTTGTAAATGAGTATTGCTTTATTATGCATGTTTCCTTTAAAAGTGAACATGACTCCCTTTAGGGGAATTCAAGTAATTTGTTGCCACAGTAATCTTTTCTATCCTGAAATGTTAAATACTTGGCTTTCCTCCATGCCTTTGCCTCTCTCTAGTCTGCAACTGTCATTTTCTCCCTTCTTACTTTTTATACACAGTGTTCAGATGATTTTTCTTCTCCTCCAGTTCATGATTAGGTTACTGTCAGGGCTGTCCCTCTGAGTCATCTCTTTATTTTCTCTCCTTCATGTCTTGTTCAATTTGTAAGCAGCCTGCATGTCTTCCATTCAGTATTTTCCTTCTACATAACTGTTGCTTATTCTTTCTCTCTATTTGTTTGTAATGTATTTTAATTAAAATATCTTCGCAATGGCTATAAGCAAAGATTTGTTTATAAACAAAGATCTTGCCCAGACTTTTTTTCTTGTCACAGAATTGTATTGTTCTCAAAGTAATTACAATTAGGCACATGAGCTACATGAAGAGTATGTTAGTAAGGTCACAAAGCCAAGCACTTAAAAATTGACCTGTGTAATACTTATGAATTGACCTGTATAATTGTAATTCAGCCTCTTTCACACAAGCACTCTGCTTTACACAGTAGCGTAGTCATTTGTATGTAGGGTTACTGCCTCATTCAGTCCACAAGCTGGGTGTCTTCCAGGGAGGAATAAAAATAAATAAATGAGGACTTCTGTATGTAGGACTGCTGCCTCAGCCTTTGCTATGTTTGGTAGGTTTATTCCTTCTGAGAATCTCAGTGTAGAAGGGCCTAATTCTGCATCTGCCCAGAGCTAAATTTCCTCTCTGCTAGTCAGAAGTCAGGGACGCGCAAGCCCAAAGTTGGTGTGAATGTGGAGCACGGCGAGGGAGGCAACAGGGATGGTGCCAGCCCAGAGGGATAAAACGTGGATCGCTGAGCCGCTGGCGGCATTGGCCACCAAAAGGAAGAAAGGAGAAGGGGCAGTGTCCTGGGAGGATGGCCAAGCGGCCGCACACAAGGCGGTCTCCCCGCTGGAGCGCGCTCCCACATCAGCTGCCTGTTGAGCTGCTGCCAGCCTCCCCTGGGCCTTCCCCCACGGGCCCAGGAGGACATTTCAGCCCAGCCTGCTGCCCTCAATCCCTGCTGGCAGCTGTGCCGGCCTCCAGCCCTGCCCAGCCATGGGCCCTGCCATGCTGAGGCCGCCCACGGGCCCATCTCCCAGCCCAGCCCCAGCCCCAGCCCCAGGGAAGTGTCCCCGCTCCCCAGCTGGGGTGGTGGGACAGGCCCTGGCAGGTCTCATAAATCCTGTGGGATTCCCCGGGTTAGAAACCTACAGCGAATGAAGCGTGAGACAGCCTGGAGGAGAGATGGTCTCTGGATTGAGGCAGTTGGCTTCTGTCCTGGCTCTGCAGGACGTTCATTTCTGTTCAGGCTGTGGCACTGAGGAAGACACATCTTAAGCTTTCACGGTTTGTCATAACTATGTGTTCTTTATTTTCTGGACACCCTGCCTGAAACCTGGGGCCTGAATTGCTAATTCCTGAGCTCTCAGAGCTGCAGCTGAAAGCACTGGGAGTTGTGCTCGGGTGTATAAAGTTGTGCATAACTCCAGGAACTCTGGCAGGTAGGTCCCAGGCATCCCAAATGGCCTCCTGGCAGGTCCAGGGAGGTTTTCGTTTCCCAGTCTCTTTGTGTCTGCATCTTTTTTCTGAGCGTAAGAAATGTTCTCTTTTTTTAAAAAAAATTCTTCTGATACTGTGTTAAGCCATTTGCAATGCCCAGATGGTTGGTGTTAGTAAAGCAACAGTATGCTCTAGGGATGGACACTGCACAAAAAGTCTCTAATTACATACAATTAGGCAGGCCAGAGACCACATGCTAGAGGGAATTTTAGATAGGAGTGTGCCACAAAGGAGGTCAATTCGTATCATACAGTGTCCAACTCTGGGACTTCCTAGTTTATGAGTGTTCAGTTTTGCCATCTTAGTGTTTTCACAGACTTTTTGCATATAATTTGCTGCTTGTTGTCTTATTGTTTTTTCCCTTTGCATTCAGGAACAGGAGCTTTTTTTTTAGTGTATTATGAGGTCTTAAGAGGGTCCTTGAAAACATGTGTGAGAGAGGTTTTAAATGTCTGTGCCTGGTAATGCAGTTTTTAAGATCAACTTTGAGACACAGCCAAAATAGTAGTTTAATAAACACCCTGTAACCTGGGCTAGAGCATGCTCTGTGAGGGAACCTAATCAGCAGTTAAAGCTGAGCTCTGAGGTGTTCAAGACAGGCTCACAGAGGTCTGCATCTTTAATGATTTAACTGTAAGAAGCCTTTAATGGGTGTGCAGAAATGGCTATTTTAAAAGCCTAGTATCTTAGCTAAATCTTGGGTGCAATTTTATGAGGAGTCCTAAAGTCAAATTCTCAAGCTGCAGGCAACTTGATGTCAAATCTGAAGTCATTGACACACAGTACAAGGATGTTTGAAAATTTCCAAGGAAAGGTTAAAGCCATATATTCTCTTTTAGTCTCGTTCAAGGATGTCCAGCATAGAAGGTTTGAGCTGAAAAAATAGTTTTTAAAAACTTACAAGTTGCTAAAATTAATATCTTGGAATGGGGAGGCCTTGTTTGTCAGTCCTTTTTCTAACTACTTATAGCATTTATAGTAAAATCTTGTAACAACAGGAAAAAATAGGGAAAAAAATGAACAAATAGAAGTTGGGAAGGGGACAAGAACAGAGTATATTTGGACTTGTTTGCAGTATAGAAGATTTCATATTCAAGTAAGAGAGCATTTTATTATCTTTTCTTATTGCTGCAAATATATTTGTAATAAATTTTCAAAACGTTACAGGCTCTTCAGCTTTTCAAGTGCAAACCACTAAGCAATTACACTTTCAGATGCTTAGTTTTTGGAAACCTCTGAACTTCTACGGCCTTTACCAGTGATTGACGTACCAAGAATGTTTAGGTGCCTTCCAGTTAATTTTAATCATTTTGTACAGGCAGAAGCATGGTTTACAAAACCTGATGAAACACACCTTAAAGAGTGGGTAAATTTTCAGATGGTAATGTGGGCTGAGATTTGGACTGTTGTGACTACACTGCAAGTGCCATCTAAGTTAATGGATTTGAAGCTAATTCAGATATGCCTATATGAGGGGCATCTGTAGATCCATTGCAGCATAAACACACATTCAGTCTGACTTTTTTTGTCATGTCTTTTAAACTAGTAGAGGATATGTATCTAAATTAGCAAGGATTCACCATTTAGATATTATTCAGGTGTAAAATGACAATGGTTCATATTTTATATTTGCCAAAAATACTAGAAGTTAAGTTCGAGTCCAGTAACTTTCAATGCAGAGATACAATTCTTGGGATGCCTGATGTCAGCATCTCAGTCTAACCTCTGTTTGCTCTTTCTAGGTCTGCAGCCATATGCTAATTACAGCTTCATGCTTACTGCATGCACATCTGCTGGGTGTGCTTCTAGCCAACCACTTTCAGGTCAAACTTTACAAGCTGCTCCTCATGGTAAGGCAAAAAAATGTTCTTATAGAACTGCAAAGAGATGGTCATATGGGCTTGTATTTTCTGATGGTTTAACAAGGTGCAAAACTCTACTATCATCCATCAAGATATCATGTACAAATTTACACAAGAGAATCCATCTCTCTTAGAATATTTATATCTTAACACACTCTTTATACTGACTGCCTGGCACTGCATTTCTACTTTCTTTTTGTGATGATTTCCCCAAGTTCATCTTTAAGTTAGTGAGGTTACAATTAGCAGATGCGTACTTTTTAAAGCACAAATAAATATGCAGAGACAACTGGGCATACAAAGGCTGCAGCCTTTGGCCTTTTTCTCCATTAATCTGTACCTTGTCTAGTTGGTTGCATTTGTTATAGGACAAATACAGAAAGTGTGTTAAATTCTGTCATTTTCTCTGGCAATGTTTTAAGCTTTCATTACATTGCTGAAAGCAATAGCACGAACTGTGAGAAAGGAAAAAAAAAACACCCTTTGTATTTCTGTCATAAAATTGAAATAGCGTCATTGTGATGTTAATAGGGGTATGGCCAAAACCTCATCATATTATAGTCAGCTCAACGGAAGTGGAAATCTACTGGAGTGAACCAAAGCAACCCAATGGACTCATTACTCAGTATCGATTATTTCGTGATGGAGAACAGATTTTCCTGGGTGGCAGTACAGACCTGAATTTCACAGATGTTAACCTGCAGCCTAACAGTAGGTAAGGCACGTTAAAGAGCTCTGGTAATATGTGAAAGGTGTTCAAAATATATGCACCCGTGTTTTTAACAAAAGAAAAATCTCTTACAATATTATTTAATTACTGAAAAACTGGTAGAGCACTTTTAGGAGACTTCCAGACGTTGGAAAGACTTAATCAAAGGACTACTTTTTTTTTTTCCCTTTTCTGGGAATAGGTCATTCTGATTCAAAGAATGGGAGGCGCTTTTTTTTTCTTCTTTTTTTTTTTTTCTCCTTGGGTGGTTGTTGGTGGCTCATTGGTTGTTTTTTTTCCCTCATGGAATATACTTAGAAAAATTAAAGTCTTTATATGACAGACAGCTCTGCATATGGTTTATAATGTTTCTGTGCATATTGAACATACTGGCTCAAAAGGAGCATCTGCTGATATTTTTATAGGGGCTGTTCTGAAATTGGTTTTGACACTTTTCGAGTCTCTTATGTAAGCTAATGTGAATTTTAGTATTAAAATTATCATGGTAAGTAAAGAGTTACTGTTCTCGCATTAAGAAAACTTAAAGGTGAAAATCTTCACTAATGCAGTGTTTGTAATACTCTTTGTATAGTCTATTCACTTTAAATTGGTGAAAATGGAAATGTTCTATTACTGATATGCCTAAAGCTTCTAACCATAGTGTCTACTGATCTTTTTGTGTTTGCGCAGATATGTTTACCAGCTGGAAGCCAGCACTTGGGGCGGCAGCAACACTAGTGATAAATATGTTATACAAACACCAGCAGGAACACCAGAGAAAATTCGTGTCCCATATAATGTCACAGTAATTGATGCATATTCTATATTTCTAGCTTGGGATGTGCCAGGTAAAAATGTATTTCTACGTAGTATTTTGTAGCAAAATAAAAGGATAGAAAAATTAGTATATTCGGGCAGGCAACTGAATCGTTCTGATGTTTTTATTCTTTGTATTTGCTTTTAGCGTTTCTGTGATTTAAATAACCAGTATCTAAACTCGTTGTTTCCTAGAGACATATTATTTTAATAATATTGACCTATATACTCAACATGGGTATTGTCAGGATCAGTTGATCAAAAATCCATATGTTAATTTAATCTTGTAAACTATTATTGAGTGTAAGTATTAAGGAAAAAAAAAATTTACACTGAAATAAGTTTTTCCTTCTGTTCAGACTAACCATAGTTATTGACAGGGAAACCCGCCAGCCTTTTAGGTTGATGACCTCTTGATAGCTATCCTGGCAATTAAAATGTCCAGTTGTCCTGCATGTGTGCAATGTTGAGCTCCTTTAAATAAAGGTGTAAGAGTGTGACACAGAGATCCTGTACTAGCTTTGACCTGATTGAGTACATTTTTTTCGCCAAAGCACCATAGTATTGTGTGGACATGTTACCTTGCAGGAAGGTGGGTCCGCAAAGACCCAGAAATATTTCTCCTCTTGTTACTCTTCTCCTGAACATCACCATGTTGTCTTGACCTGCTACAGAGGTAGGCTAAGAAGGAATAATTGAATAATAGCATCTTTTTACATGAGAGACTGTGCTCTGTTTCATTAATACAGATCATAGCTTAAGTGATTGGTGTACTTTACTGATGTTATAAAAATGATATGCTGTAGTTATTGTGAGATGATGAGAGCATTGTAAAGGAACAATTTTCTGTCTAGTGTGTCATTCTGTCTAGCGTGTCATTTCCAGCGAGGTTTTTTCCAGTTTCTACATATTGGTTTTTTTCAGTTAAAATGAGGTCAATTTTTTTTTAGAAACTTCAGATGTTTGCATATTGCAATAACAACGATAGGTGTTTTATCAATGAACCCAGGGAATTTTTTGATGTCTCCCCTTCCTAATTATTTAATGTGTTCTTTCCTTGCATAGCAGTCACAGTGGAGTCAATTGGCATTAAAAATAAAGTCACCTAGAAAAAATATTTTGCCTTCAAGGCTGGGATTGCAAGTATTGTGGCAGTGCTTAGCAGCGTTCACCCTACCCATTTAAGCAATGATTAATAAATCTATAATACCCTGAGCTGTCAATCTTTTAGTTTTCAGAAGCACAAAATCCATTATAGAAATGCTATAATATATGAAAAAGATTAAAATCTTAAATTAAACTTTTCCCCCTACTGCCTGAAAGGATTTAGAACCCAGCAGAAGGCAGGTGAATTCGAATGGCATATAATCTACCGTTGGTTTTATTGGAAAGTGACTCATGCTGCATTATAGTTTTGATAATAAATATAATTTAAAGTACAAAATATTCAGCAATATTATAAATAGATTTAAAACATAAGAATATACTGGAATAGCATAGGCTTGCAAAGAGTGGGGTGCTTCCCAGAAACGCTTGTCCTTGTTGTTCTAGACCTTTTCTTTTCCAGCTGCTCGAATTCCTGTTACTCGCAGTTAAGTTACAAGCCTGCAAGGAGAATCAGGCTCTGTGTAGTACATTTGGTTATGTATCAATTAAGGTTGCATGTACAAAGGTTCATGTATTCCTGAAACCACACGATCAGAGGGGTGAGGGGAAGGCTGGACATTATGGGTCTGTAGAGGATGCAGGCTTGATGTATTCACATGGCTGTAGGAATCATTCTGCCCAGTCAGAGGAAGGCACATGTCCCAGGTACTGGGACAAGCTTTGAACGCTTATCTCATTTTGGTGAGTGGATAATTGGTGATTCAGTCCCTTCCCCTCTGTGTTCTCGTTGTGGGGCCAATTATTAAAGTTTTTAAACAAAAGTTGCTGTTCTTCTTATAGAATATCTCAGGGACACTTACAGGATCTTACAAGAATAGGCAGTACCAACAGCCGAGAAATGTTACTAAATGCTACTAAGAGAAACCCTGTGCGCAGAGTGTAAGTAAATACAGAAGCTAGGAAATTAATTCTTGACCTTGCTTCATGCTCATTCTGAGACCTTTGTGCTCCTTGCATTTTTTTTCCCAAGAGGAAGTCTACAGGAGATGCAGGTGGAGGCTTATTTTGAAGGTTCTGATCTTCCAGATCGCATACATCCCATTAACAGGTCCTGTGCATGCAGACGTCTGGGGCCACATACATCCTCAGCTTGGTAGGATTAGCCTAAAGAGCCTACAACTTTTTATCCTTATTTATGCCATTGTGCTGGCATAAATAGCCCCATCAGGGCTTTTTCTGTTCTGTTTTTCTCTGTGTGTGAATCCGTGTTTCACAATAGCCTATATTGAGATAATATAGGTTTCCCTTATAAACCCAGAATGCAGCATTTGTTATAAGGATTGTCAGGCTTAGCAGTCACTCTTGGATGAGACATTTGTTTTAATTGGTATAATCTCCATGAAAAGAGGTGCTTTTTATTAAACAAGTTTTGAGGAGAGGGTAGTTGGTCATAGCGTCTTCCTGCCTGTGGGTATCAGGGATGCTTTGGTATTCTATCTTCTGATCTGCTGTAATAAATTTGGATCAAATAATCACCCTCATGAATCATTATGGGCATCACATTTTACAGACCTTCTTTTTGGATGGCTTTAATTATAATGTTTCAACATCTGTAATGTATCTAAATCTTACGACTTTATAGATATGTAGTATTTCAAAACTCCTGACTTAGCTAAATAGCAAGGTGGCCGAATAGTGGTTAAAGTGATGGATTCAGAAAAAATATTTGACACACCTCACTCACTATGGAAAATAGGACTTTATTTTCTGAAATAGGTATCCCATTATCTTGTGTTGTGTTGCCTCAGTGCACAGACCTCAAAGGTACGGTACATTTCACTGATATGCTACAGAAGGATATGTTACAATTATTATGGAACAACTATTAGCGCCATGGATGGAAACAGAAAAGTTGAATGGAAAAAAACCTCACCGCATAATTCTTCCAAGGCATATCCATAAATGTTATTGATAGGTAGGCAGGTAGCCATCCTGCATTTCGACTCATGGACAACCCTGCTGGTCCTCACTTGGGGCCTGATTCTTCTAGATATCTTCAGTTGCTGGTGATACCATGAAAGCTGAACATGCTCAAAAGAGGATCCTGTCCTCTGCTCCTAGGGTACCTGCTTTTAATCATCTGGATTAAAATGTCTTCTTCCATCGTGTTGTAACACTCTACTTCATCCACCTCTGGGTTTGCTTATCAGTTAGAATGAAAGTTGTGTAACATGTCTGGATTCCTACTTTATTCTTCTTGGGATTAAATTTGGTACTTGAATGACATTTATTTGTCTCTTAGCTTGATCTTTTAGCTTCCCCAGCTAACCTGTTTTCTCCTGTACTGGTGGCCTAACAAATTGTTTGGACTTTTGCTAAGCCAATGTTATATTTCCTTATTTTTGTTTTCTCATGTAAATTATTGTTTAATGCACATCACTGTAGGACAAGCTTTTCAAGCTCAATGTCCAAAGTTCTGCATCTTGAAAGCAGTCAGTGTCTCCAGCTGTTACTATATTTGGAGTCTTGTTGGGAATACTTGAATGGGATATCTGGATATTTGAAGCTTCGTGTAAATACGTAATCTCAGGAAGTGAAATAAATCATTTTATTTTGTGAAGTTAAATATTAAAATATAACTCTACTCTTACTTGTTTTTAAATAAAAGATATGACATTCTTATTTTAGTATTTGTTTACTATAAGTGAAACAGTTCAACTATTTTACTTTAATTGTGATTGGGTTTCACATCATATTAAACAATTTTTCAGCAATTGACTTCAAACAGATTTTTTTGTGACCAGTCTGCTTTTGGTGACCAGTCAGCTTTTTTCTCACAATTCTAAGCATCTTGTGCTGCAAATTCTGTTTTTGAACTACCCTAGTTTTGAAGTACACAGAGCTGTCGCACCTAATATGCAGAGTTTTGCACAGAATTGTCCATTAAATGTTAGCCAAATATGCCCACAAAAAAAACAAGGTTTAGTTTGATTGACTTGTCCCATTGCAAAATGTGCACCTGCTGTGAAATGAAGTCGCAGAGAAAAACAGTGGAATATTTTAACTTTTTTATTTGTAAAGATAATCAGGGTTTTTCTGATTACATCTTAACTTCATAAATGTTAAATAACCTATCAGCATCTAGTTGTTGTAAATTATGAAAAAGAGTATTGCTGGGAATATTAACCAACTAAATCCTTGTTCTTTAGTGAACATGAAAATGTGTTATGGCAGGTTGTCATTGTGCTCATGGTAACTTTGACACCAAATAACAAAACTGCCATTTGCACTTAAGGTAAATTGGTTCACTTGTGCTTTTACGGTTCCTTTTATTCTGACATAAATTTATGAACTCTGGAACTAACCAAGTTGTGTGGTTTCCCAGCTGACTTTAACAAATATGCCCATTTCATTTCCTTCAGTCATCAGAGCACACAAGGTAGTAGTTTCAGACTGGCTGCAGATGCTGAAGGCTATTCTGGAAGAAAGGGGTTTTTTACAAGTTTCTGTGTTGTATGACTATATATTTTTTATTTTTCAGATTCTGAAGTGATCCTTTGATCTTAGCATTCGATGAATTTCATAAAATTGTAGAAGGATTTCCATTTCATATTGCAATTCTTCGGGATGCTTACTTAGTTTTATTTTCGATTTCATGTTCACTCCCTGAGAATATTTTTTTCTCCTGAGCATATTTGTTATTGGTATCATTCCTAATATCATCATTTAACAGAACGTTAAGATTTTGGGTTTTGGTTGTTTGGGTTTTTTTTTAGCATTTCTGCTGAGATACTGGCTGAATGTTGGACATGGATAGGTTAATTATTTTGAAATACGTGTCCTTTGCTGCATATTGATGGCTGGAGTCAACTGTCCTTGTTTGTATTTAATCTTCCTTGGGAAATCAAGCATTCTGAGTAGTTCCAATTTCAAAGGTTTCAGGTGAATTTTGCCTAGAATAAATGCACTGATCAGATGGACAAAAGTGAATTATGTGTCACTTTCATAAGATAGTGGGTTTTTCTGGCTGAAATATCTGGTCTGTTGTCAGGACTGGAGAAGAAGAGGACCTTAACTGCGAGATTAAAAAAAGGTTTCTATGTGACGTGCTGTCTACCATTTCAGGCTCTTACTTTTGGATCTTGTGTTGTGTCCTTTACAGACACTCCAGTTGTTAGGGGAAAAAAAGAAAGAAAAAGAAAGAAAAAGAAAAATTTAAAAAAAAAAAAAGTAGTTTAGCTGTAATAATATTTTTTAATTACTGGTAAAATTATACAATGCACACTCAAGTGCAGTCTTCCAGAGCATTTCTTCTTCCATATATCACAAACAAAAAATAATTTTCTTTGTTGCAGAAGCCATCTACTTCGACATCACCTCCCAGAGGTTTATTCTGTAACATCCAGCATGACTTCAAAAGTTGTATTTCTGTTATTCCATTCTTAATGAATAGATCTTGGTGTTTTCCTTGAAACTTATACACTGAAAAAGGAAAATTTTACAGTGGGATTTTTGCATTTTCTTCTCCCTTCACCTCTTCCATCAGCATCTTTTTTCTTCCTGTAAGCTGAGCAGTTGAATAAGATTGAAGTCATGCCTCCACTTCAGGGCTATTTCTTCAGCTTTTTAGTGTAATGGCATTTCCTTTGTCTAGCATCTAATTAGGCAGCGGCATCTTATTTCTTTGGTATTTTTATGTCCTCTTTTTCTTCCGAGAATCGTAAAAACTTGATATTCAAAGATTTTTGCGATCTTCCAAAGTATATCAGTTGTTTATAGTACCACAAAGAAACTTGAAATCTCTCTGATTTCTTGTAAGCTCTTTTTGTTTGTTTGTTTGTTTGTTTTTGTTAATATGTATACTCGCATACATACTTAGCTAAAAAAATCCATCTAAAAGATGCACAACAGGGGAAAAAAGTGCTCTTTGTAGCTTCAGGGTGATAGTACCAATGTAGATACTTTATCAGAAAAAGACCAAACCCACAATTAGGAGAAAGAACGGAGTTGTTTTCCAAAGCTATGAATGGAAAGATTGTCAAGATCTGGACAAGTCTCAAAACTGCTCGTTGGCATCTGGTTCTTGGTGCAATCACAAAGACATCTCTGTAACATCTGAAGTACATGTTGTGTGGAAAGAGAAATGTGTTCTTACTATTCCAATACATCTTGACTCATTTCAGAAAGGTACCTTGTCTACTTTGTACTTTGTTCTTTCTTAAGACTGTGCCTTATGTGATTGCAGAATGAAGGAAACACACTGAAGAGACACTCTTTGGTTATTCTCTTGGTTCATGAAATTGCTGCTGTCTATGTGGAACAGTCTATAGTAGACAAAAAATAAAAAGCCTAGTGCCCATTTCCTAATTCAGAACCAAACCAAACCAAATAAAAACCCCCGAGAGGTCATGTGGGAGGAAACAAGAGAAGACCCAGGAACCTCTGCTGATCCTTCGGAGGGAATGGCATATGGCTTAGCCTGTTCTCATGGAGAAACTGATTTTTTCAGCTTATCAAGAGAACTGGAAAATTAGGAATTGACAGCATAGGAAGAGGAATAGATGCGGAAAATGTTTGAATTAAAATAGTAAAAATTGAGGGTTTTTTCTTCAACAAAAACTAAAACCTGATAGTTTTAGTTGAAGAAAATGATATTAAATAATATGTTTCTTGGTTCAAACTAGTGTATTGTGATTTACTGGTAAAGCAGGCTAAGAACCTACACTCAGCTACTGCTGCTGGGCTAAAAAGGGATAATTTGCTGAATGGTGGCAATTCACTTTTTTGATCAAATGACTCTATATTCAACAACAGTGCTTAGCAGCTGTTGCCCCTCCAAAATAAAGAAATAAAAGCTGCCTGGTTCCCAGTCATAAGGTCACTCTTCCCAGAAGTAGCAATTGCAACATAGGCATTGACTGAATTGAATTTTGATTTTTAACTAAGGACTGTAATGTCTGTCTTCCAGTTGTGATCTGCAAATGGATCTGTTCCAGTTTATATTTAAATGGGTGTAGTTTCCAAAAGAGGCAGTAGGCAAAAACCTCCAGAGGGGGCTTACATTTAAAATTGCATATGATGAATGCCTCTTTGAAGTTGTCCTGCACTGTTGTTAGTATTTCAGATAATCACTGGTTCTTCTGTGTTTCACAACAGGGATATTCCTTGTCAACGTGCCTTTGGAATACAACATTTTACTAAATGCGAGCAGTCCTACTCTACTGGTGAAGCCGGTCGGACGTGCACATTTTGCTCTTGTTGATGGCCTAGATCCCTACACCCTGTATGAGATAAGAATACAAGCATGCCAGAACGGTAAGACAATTTTAAAAGACTTGCCTCTGTGACTGGAAGGGAATGGAGATTTTCCAGATAGATTCAACTCAGCAAAGCAGATAAAACCTTATTCCTACATTGGAGTCAAATGTTTAACTAGTAAAAAGAAAGCCTAGCACTGAATGAATTAAATATTTCTCCATGTTATATCATGAATATTTTAAATGGAGATTTAAAAAACGTATTTTAAGTAATACGTGCCATTTTGTTAAAAGCTCTTCACAAATAGCTTAAAAATTTTTGAAAATGTGCATACAGAACAAAATCAGTTCTGTAACTGTTCACCAAGAAGTGGTAAACATAAAGACAGTAGAGAAGAGCCCAAATATTGCAAAATTCCTTGACTTTAATGGAAATTTTCAATATCCTATTGAAATAAGTCTTTTTAAAATGACCGTTTGGAAACAATTCTCTCCTCACCTGCACTAGTGAAAATCAGGAGTAAATTCATCAATGAAGTTGCGGTAATTTAAATGAGTATTTAATAATGAAATGAGGCACCATTTCAGCAGGAGCTTCTTTACTTGACATTCATTTGGTTCTACTGTATTTTTTGTTGAGGAAGAAGTTCTCGTCACTGAGCAAACTTCTGGTTTTGTAGGTGCGTGTGGAGCAGGTGGTCAAACATATTCAAGAACTGCTGAAGCACCTCCTAGAGAATTAAGTCCACCTATCGTTAAAGCAATAGGATCTGTGCTCATAGAAGTGAAATGGGCACCGCCTAAGAAACCAAATGGCATCGTTACTAACTACTTTATTTACAGGTAAATGCTTTTATCACCTCAGATTCTTAGTCTTATTTGAACTGTTAATTTTTTTATTCCGTGTTGTACTAGGAGGTGAAAAGAAGTGTAGAAGTATATGGTAAAATATATATTGCCAGTCAAATACTAAGGTAAGATGCTAATCTATGGATGTTGAGAATAAGAGCTGAGACAAGAATCATCTTCCTGATCTACAAATGACAAAAAGCAGGTGAAAATATATTTTTAAAAATTCAGAGAGACACACAAAAATTGTAAGATGAATATTCTCACTGTTTACCCAGACCACTAGGTACATTCTTCAATCCCCTCTGATAGACAATTGAGAATTTTGGAATGGAAACAGGAGTAAGTCACCATTTCTGAGATTTTTAAAAGCAAAAAAGGTATCTAGGTTCCTAAAACAGATCAATTTTCCAAGATAACTAATGTTCCCCTTTGTAAATAAGTAATCTGGAGTGTGACTACAGTGCATCTATTTATGTTCCTCGGTGTGTGTATTCAGCTGCCCTGTCTAGATGGTTGACTGACATATCCTCACTCACTATGAGGAAATTCATAAGCTCTGCATGACCATTTTTCTATATAGGTAGCTGTGTTTAGGTAAGTACCAAAGTAGCAGAGCACTGATGTCTGCTGAGCCCATTGATCCTTTTTTAAAAGCTCGCTGAAGGGACTTTCTCTAAGAGTGTCCTGGTTCCGGTGGGGATAGGGTTAACTTTTCCTGGTATTCCATGCCATGTGAGCCACGCCCACCCTGAGCTGCCGGGGGAGGGGGCAGGACGTTGCTGCTTAAAAGCGGGCTGGGGCGTCCCGGGTCCGGCCGGTCGGCGAGCGGCGGGGAGCGGCGGTTCCGTAATCGCGTTTGTATATTCCCCTGTCCGTGTTGTTGTTGTTTGCCTGTTCCCTTTGCTGTCCTGTTAAACTGCCTTTGTCCCAACCCAAGAGTCTTGCCTTTTCTTACGATCCTTCCTGTATTAGGAAGGCACGTGCGAGCGGCACGTGGTTCTTTGTTGCCATCTGAGGCTAAACCACGACAAAGAGTTTCAGAAAGTCGGAGAATATAAAACGCAAGCCATGTATTGGAGAGGAATTTAAATTGTGAAGTTCCTGGTTTTCCCACTCTAAGTATGTGTGGCAAACACGAGCTAGGCTGAACCTAGGCTCCCACAAAGAGTTTGGGTACATTTTATTATAAAGGCGCTGTGACTGAGAAGACAGGAAATCGAATTACCTTTTGGAATCAGCAGTGATAATTAATATAAATTCACTTTTGCTTAAACACATTAGTAGTCTCTAAAAATTCCCGCTCTCTTGAAATATCCTTTTGTTTGCTTTTTTTTTAATTGTCTCATCAAAAAACACCAAGTCCCTCCCCTGTATAAAGAGAAATAAAGTGTATGTTATAGCCTAAGACATGTCTTCAGTCTGTTGGTTTTGTAAATAAAGCTGGTGATTACCGCCGCTATTCCATGGCAGCCATAGAAAGGGAAAACAGGAAATATAATGCAGAAAGCCTGCTTCAGTGAAAAATACTGTAAATTGAATTTGACAGCATTTGATGGCATTTGATTATTCTAGTCACAGCCAAACAATGATATAAAGAGTAATATGAAACAGAATGTGTTACTGCCTAGCAGACTCAAAAGCAATAAACCTTCCTCCAATGTGACACAATCACTTCACAATCATAATTGTAGCCTGTTTGATACCTCTGAGTACAGCAGAAGGGCACTGACTGACATAGATACATTTTGTTTTTTATTTAAAGTGAAATGAAAATGGCGCACTGGGGCTCCAGATACAATCGTTATATTCACCTACATAGGCATGAATCACTTGGCAGTTATTTCAGCTGAAGTTTAAATGTGCTTAGACAACAACAATATCAAATCTTTCTCAGATAGCTGCAAAAAAATCAGAAATGGGATGTAAGCACATAGTTCTTTTTCATTTTGTAGCCACACATAGCCTTACATTGTTATAGCAGCAAGACTGCAGTATTTCTATGGGAGGTTATGGCATGTAATTTCTTCTTCATCATGTTACTCTTCCTTACTGCATCACCACCAAAATAAATTCATTTAACTCAAAACCTGGAATGCTTGGGGAGCTAGTGTGTGTGCAGGTCTTTGCATTAAAATGGCAGGACTCTTGCTTTCCTCTGGAATCATAAAAGCACTTGCAAGTTTGCAGCCATTTTGTTAGAAACCAAAAAATTAAAATGTTAGTTTATGATAAAAGAGATGGTGACATTTTATTACTGATTTATATCGCAGTACTAAACACAGAGGCTTTAAAACTTTTCTAGCAAGAACCACAACTTAGAAGAGATTGTGAATGAGAAAAGATCTGGTTCATGAGACGATCACCCAATCTACTGCCCTTCCCATTCATCATTACATAACATCCCTGTGACAACCACAGAAATTGGTAGTCCAGAAAAATAATATTATGGAAATAGGTGATGTATTTCTTGCTGTATTTTAATAAGATATAGGTCACATTAGGTAATGGAACTGTTCTCTGTTGACCACCAGCATGCACTGTGTAGGATGTACATAAGATGACTCTTAAAGAAATATTGCTTGTAAAATTATAAGTGGTTTGGTTCATATCTTGTTAAGGGAGCGTCTGAATTTCTGTCAAGGTGTCTATGTCATGTTTGGTAAGTTTATATTATTTAGTATATATATGTGAGATTGTAATGTAGCTCTCATTAGCTGAACAGCCCCGATGCTGAAAATGTAGCAAAAAAATCAAGAGGCAATTTAAGACAGAGGACGTCTCAGTGGCTTTTGACTGTGGTGATTTGCAGCATAGAGGCTTCTAGACTGACTCTTTACGATTAATGCATTGCTTACCCTTATATCCTTAGCCATGAGCTTCACCAAAGACAGCTTCCAAGGCACATATATTAGCAGATGGTTTAATATAAGAATCTTTATGGATGGATATGTCATTGAGTATAAGAACTCCTGAAGGGTTTTATTTATGCCTGTAATTGATATAATACCTGATCTAAATTAGCATATTACATGCAATAATCTCAAATACCTTTTGTTCACTTTTTGACATCAAAACTTGTAAAAAAAAAATAGAAATGCAAACTACATTAATGTAGATTTGAAGCCAAATGGTAAGTGAGGCTGCTTTGTTTAATTGTATGTGAAACGGTAGATGGGGAGCATTGCTGATGTTGCGTTATTCCCACACATTTTATAGCATGACTCCCTGATCGTTGAATTTTACCCCAGGACTTCGCAGTGTTTCTAGAAATAGCTTACTACCACTCTGGTAAGGAAAACAGGAGGCACTGCTAAAACATGTACTTTTGTTGCATGGTGAAAGGTAAACGTGAAGAATATTCTTGGGTTGACCTGCAAGACCTCAGGGATTCACTGAGTCTCCTTTCATGTAAGAAACCTGAGGGGGGAGTGTTGCAGTTAGCGTTGCTGCAGTCCTCTGCATACAGCTCTATAGTTAACTGTCACAATGAAGATTATATTCTCCTCTTTATATCATCTGGCTCAGGTTGGCAGTGGGGCAGGGAGAATTTGCCCTTATAAAAATATCTGAGCATCTTTAAAATGAATGTAAGCAGCAAATCAGACTATGCAGATTAAGAGACAGCTTCCAGCTCTTGGAAATGTTATTCTCCTTTGCAGTTCATTGTACATAAGAAACACTTCCAGTTAAATGAGCAGTTGAATCTTAAATCTTAAAACGATTGAAATGATTACAGACTGTTCAACCACTTCTGTTCAAAGTTTATTCATACATGAAGATATTCTGGTTTTTAGCACTACAGATGGAACCATTTACCTAACCATAAGTTTCATTCATTAAATATTCAGCAGTAATAAGATCTAAATACTTAACCAGACTACATTGCACAGCTTTGCTTGTGGATGAGCTTACAGTTGGTGGCATATTTGATCTTTCAGTGTGAGAAAACTGTTTATCACAGAGTTTCAAAAATTTGTAAAGCATAAATTTCTGTATTCATTTAAGTGCCATACTGCTTGGTCAGACAAGGCAAATTAAATGTGACTTTATTGCACTAAAATATATTCTTTTTTGGCTTATCTACAGAGTTTTTTTAGGGATCTTTTTGAGTACACAGGGAAAAGACTATATTTTTAGGTGCAGGAGAAAGACACAGTGATTCACCTTTCAGAATTATGTGTCTTGCATTAAGTCAGTGAACAGCATCTAGGGGAGGGTTCTGCATAAGGCTTAATTTGCCATTACAATAGAGCATGGGGAAGCGTAATAAAAATAGCTGATGGAATTTTAAGGTCAGTGGGGAATTTTGTACCCCAACTCTTCCAGACACTTTGTTGCAAGAGAGAGAATTTCTAGGGAATCTTTCCTTCCTGTTCTACCTGCCATTCTTCACCCAGTTCTACCAACCAATTCTTAACATCTTATAATTTATAATCTTATAATCAACACGTCTTATAATTTAACTATTTCACTACACTAGAGACGTTGTACCTCAAAACTCTTCTTTTTTTAAAATCCTACTTTAACGCTTTTAAACAGTGTCAATATGGCCTGCTTATCTCAGAGTTTAGCAAAAATTCTTTAGGTTCATATAAGAAAAGAATGTATTTGCGTGTGCATTATATATGCATATACACAAAGGATGAATAAACAGATGTGTACATACATGCATTTGTTATAGTCTTCATATTTGCCTGTAAATACCTGGGTATATATTATTACAAGCAGCTAAGATTATCAGTTTCAAGAAATTGTTGGATTTTATATTTATAAAGTAATTCCTGGGTTGATCTAACAAAATAAAATCCGACAGAATTCTGTGAAATACAGATTTTCACTTGCCAAAGAAATGTTCTTCAGCTTCTGTGTGTGTGGAGTGATGATGACACCCAGTAGTCAGACAAACCAATTTTATTTCTGCAAATTTGCCCTACTTGCAATAGAAGTGGCAGCTAATGTGATTTGGTTTTTGTTGTTGGCATGGAGGGTGAAAGTGCTTTTACATTCTGCAAAGGCCAAGGTTCTTGTGAAGAGTAGGGGAAATACTTAAATTCATGTGCAGTACAGCACAACCGTCATTGAGATTTATCACAGTGTTTAAACGTAACCAACTTAATTTCACACAAACATTTTTATGCCAAGTGTAAGAATTGATTTGATAACTCAGTTTTGAAGATGAGTGCTTGCCTTATTACAACTGTTATAAATTATGTACTAGAAGGGGCCACATTAGAAAAGGGGCTGAGGATCATCTGTAATCTCCTCTGATACTCAGAATATCACCAGGTCCAACATAAGCAGATCTGTAGTAGGAATGCTATATATACATATAAATATATATGTGTATATATATGTAAATATATATGTGTGTATATATATACATACACATATATATACATATATATATGTGTGTATACATACAGAGAGAGATATATATGTACAAAAATAAAAACCCATTGTGCCAAAAACTTATACAGTGAATTGTCTTCATGTATCTTAAGTTTGCATTTTTAAACAAAAGCAGCATTGGAAAAAATACGTAGTTTATTACAGAAAGCACTACTTGTGATATTTTAATGAGTTTTTGTGGTGGAGCTGCATATTCTGCTATGTTTATGCACAAGGGATTAGTTATTCCATTCGCAAGAACAAATGGGATATATATTGTGTGCAAACCAGAATTTAAAAGTGCACGGCTTTGGTTTTTGAGGGCATAATAGAATATTTATCCCTTGTTCACTAGGTAACATTTTTCTCAAGTAAATTGGTCCTAAGTTTTCCATAAATGAAGGATCCTGAGGTGAGTACCTCCATAAATAGTTTGATTTTCAGAAAAGCTGAAAACTTGCATCCATATTGCAATTCAAATCATTACTTAACAACTACATATGGATTTAAAATTTCACGTTCTAAATTCTGTAAGTCTCATACTTGATGTGTTCTATCCTAAATGGACAATATGCTTTTGTATTGCTATTCTGCTACAATGGGCTATGACAGCACACTTGTTTGACACGTTCATAGTATTCTTCTAGATAAAGAATAAATGATTGCCTCAAAAATCTCTTCTTCACTATTCAGCACCTAACACAAGTTCAGAGGAATGCTTTTAAGGTGCAAAGATAGGTAGGCAGTTCCTTGTGTGTGTATAATGTATAGAAATAAGTTCTGTATTTTTCTGAGGTACAGGTTGAACTTAGAACTTCAGAATCTATTACCATAGGACTATTTTAGTTATTTTCAATTTTAAACATATTGCCTTTAATTTAATTTCAGACGTCCTGTGGGAAGTCAAGAAGAGCTGCTTTTGTTCATCTGGGCTGAAGGAGCTTTGGAATTTATTGATGCGTCTGATGCTCTGCAGCCTTTTACTCTCTATGAATATCGTGCCAGAGCTCAAAATTCTGTGGGGTCAGTGGACAGCCTGTGGGCTTCAACCCAAACTCTGGAGGCTGCCCCATGGGGCATGGGAGCCCCTTGGGCACAACCAACAAGTGCATACTCAGTGCGGTTGAACTGGACCCAGCCGGTCTCTCCCAATGGTGTTATCTCTCTGTATCGAGTAGTCTATCAAGAAAAACGCAGTGATCCAACGTTTAGCATCCCAGCTGTTACAGCACTAACAGTAATGGTAAGAACTGGACGACAAAACCAGTTTTAAGTTGTTTTTACTCTGCTCTGTGGTATTTTAAAATCTCATTTAACACTGATTGGAAAAGTGGGGTTTCTAATTGCCATTAGCTTTGTTGGTTTAAATTTTGTGTTTGGCTCAATGCAGACTGAAATATTTCACATCAATATCTAAATCCTGGTAGAGGCAAGTAGATTACTCGAAAGCATAGATGGGTCATGTCTGGAGGAACTGAGCACATGCATCGAACTTTGTCAGCCTCGCTCTGAAAATACTGTCCTGAGCCTTTTGTCTGACTGCCAAAATAGTTTCACAGGATCTGCACAAAGAACAACAAAATCAGTCCTCCTTGCATATATTCTAATTTTGTAATTCAGTTGGAATCACAAAGTGAATGAATTCATTAGTAATTACATAATTCATGTATGCAATGCATTTGCACGTTCCCCTCACAATTCATCAGTAATAAAAGCAGATCTACTTTTACTTTCATTACATGTACTTATAGTTAGAACGTTACTTTGCACTGCTAACATGTCTTTCCCTTCAAGGGACTTTCCAAACATGAATGTCTGTATATATTACATTTCTATTTGGTATGTGAAAGGATAGACTCAGAAAGGGTGGGTTGTTTTGTGAACTGACTAACAATGTTATGTAAATCAGTGACAGAAGTGGTTATGGTTTGTGCAGTTGATACTGCTCCTCCCACTTATATATTACATTCTAGTCTTTCTATAGAAAGACTGCTTATAGGTGGTGGAACTCAACTGATGTATATTAGGATAGCTGCTGTACTTGGCTGTGTCACGAAAATAAGTTTCAGAAACTGTTTAATGAGGTTGTAATAAGGTTGGGTTTCCTCATCAGGGTCACCTCAATTTCATAAACCTAGAATTTTCCCTAAATTATATTATATTTATAGGCCATGTTTGTATTGAATATCAACAGAAATCCCCTAAATTCTTAATTACCTGAGTTACAAAGTATCTGTTCGACATTCAAGTAGGATCCTAAAGGGCTTTCTCTGAAATACCCAATAGCAACCTTTAAGTAACTCCCCTAATCAAATCTTGACACGACAAGGTGGGAGAAGTTTCCAGCTCAGTAATCTTACAGTTGCATTGTACAGTATGTTAGGTTTTAAAAAGTAGATTGGGATTTTAAAGTTCCTGAACTTCAGTAGGATTTTGGTACTTAACTCCCTTAACTTGCTTTAAAAAAATAATCACAATCATAATTGTGATGGAACACCTAAGATTTCAAAACCAGCAAAATGACAGGGCTTCTCCTAATACTCTGCTTCAGCAGCATGGAATGTGTTGCTGAGCATCGGAATTGACCTGGCCAGTCATGCATTGCAATGTCTTCTAAGCATGCCAACAACAACAGAAAATGTCCAAGATGGTTGTATTGTGGGTAATAAAACCTACCAAAATGACCTTTTAAATAATGTTGCCACAGTGTGTTTCTTTAACAGCATCAGTTAAAAGCCTTTTAAATTAACAAGCTATTATTTACTGAATTAGTATTTTCCTGGCTCCAAAATCCTTTATTTTCCCCAAACACTATCCTGAATCAAAATGACATTCTGGCAGCAAATGTATAGCTGTTCTACTAGCATTGCAGTGAAGCTGACTTGCATGTTTTTTCTACTGTCTTTTGTCATGAACATTTATCAATTATTATTTTTGCTACCTTTTTTTTGTTTTTAAATATTATACTACCCTTTCAAGAGAAATCTTTCTGCAGAGCTCTTCCATCAGTTGCACTCACTTTAAGCTGTTACAACTACATTAACTCAGTAGAGTTGTTGCTGATTTATGCCAAGGAGCTGAGATCTGAATCCTACCTCTTCTGAATACAGCAGAACATCTAAAGCTTTGAATCAGTTATTGACATAAAATGCAGAGAGTCCTGTTATCAAAGATATCGTCAGGAGGTCAGGTCAATTATCCCACAGGGCAAAAACCTGGACACCAACTTTCAAAGTTATAACCCCTTAAAAACAGAGTTTTATCATGAAATTGCTGATATACCCTTAACTGTAGCTTTGTGAATGAGACACTTTAATTAAAATGTAATTTTATTGAAGGAACTAGCATTCCAATGATTAAACTTCTGCCCCTTTAAAATATAGCTTTCAGGGGTACTAGGCTAAATCATTTAATCTCCTAAAGCATCTCTATCGGAGCTCCCTCGTGGGATATGCCATTAGTCATTCTCTCACACAAGCTTCTATGTTACAAGCAAGACTTAAAGTATTAAGCGAGCAATGAGTTTGGTCCTTTATTTAATCTGTTAGACTCCATTCTTATCCCATTAGATTATTCCAGAAAAAAAAGCAGTGCTAGAATCACAGTAGCCTATCCCACCCTTGCTCTTGCCGGTTCCTCCCTGGTTGCCTGTCACAGGACATAAAGCTTGACCAAAACCTAAAGTAGAAATATGGTCCTTGTGACACTGCAGGATACAAATTAAGCTCTTGCTAATATCCCTGCGGACTGCTCTGATTTGACAGCTTCGTTCTGTCCATTTCCAGAGCCAAATGAGAAGCATCTTCTGGGTTTTCAAACCATTTGACAGACTTACCCACTCTACTTTCCCAAAATGCAGCTATTCACTCCCCAGTTAAGGTGCATTAGTCTGTATTTGAATTAATATGTCAAAGGTATGGCTGTCCAGTACCTTGAGGTTATCACCAACCCCTTGAAATTTTACACTGCCTCTGGAGATAAAAATGAGAACTGAGTTCTGAGAGCAAAAGCTGCTGCCACTGAAACGAAAGGAGGATCTCCCTGCACCGTTAGAAGCAAGTGAAGTACATGTGAGCCATTTTGATGCTTTGCAGTTGAAAAGCAGTGTCACCCATTTCCCTAGCTTGTTTGGCCAGGAGTGTAGTGACAGATGTTAGGTGACAGCAAGTTAAACTGACATTCTGGTTTATTTGCAGAGCAAAGTCAAGTCAAGACTGGTTACAGCAGTACAAGCATCTCCCGCAATGCCTTCCCAGTTCATTTTAACCCTCTAAAGCAAGAAAGATATTTAGTGTCTTATTGACAGCATTAACATGAGACAGATGTGTTTATAGAGGAATGGATTGACAGTAAGTTCTCATTTACGGAAATCTGCATAAAGTGACTAGATTGTCAAAGCAAGCTTCTCACTCTTGTGAACTTAGGGCTTAAGCTTGTGAACATAGGACCCAGAACTGATTTCATTATAAAGCCAGTACCTGCCAAATGGCATCAAAGCATCACAGCTCTTTAACTGTTGTATTGCAAATGTTGCTGAGAGGTAAAACTGTGGGTAAGTTTGGACTTTTTCTTGGTAGGTGGTTTTTGGGTCTGTAATGCTGTTTCTCCCGTGACAATTATATCAAGGATTTGGTGGTTTATCATGAGCAGGAGAATTCAAAGCTAAGAAGACGAGTCAAAAAATTAAGAATATGTACCTGTTAGAATGTGCTTGGAGAAGGAAAGGCATCCAGAGATGAGGGCTATAAAGAAAAATTATGCCTGCTATGGGCAGTGACCTTCATTATTATTATGTAGAATCAAGGCTTCGGTGTTTCAAATCCACCTCAGGAGAGAGTAACTAAAAGTGCAATGTGCCTGTTACAGGATGCAAGAGATAGGTATAAGCATTATATTCCTGGGAAGTCCTACACCTGTGCCTAACTAGAAGCACAGGTCTACTCACAATGTGTTTTGCAGTATATGGCTCTCAGGCCAAATTAATCCCACAAGGCTTTTTTTGCATAGCTATGGCAGCTTGGGGTGTAAAAAATTAACACGTCTTTTAGCTGATATCACTGCACCAGCAAAGCTTTTGGTTTGGATGCAGCTATGCTAACAGTCGAGAACACATGTTGGCTTACCTTACATTATTTGGGAGATGGTATATAACTACGCTGGCCAAGTTCCTCTTGGCAGACGCTTCATCTGTGGTAGGAAAATCTGTAGTCGTATTGCAGAATAGCAACAATAATAGAGGCTTTGGTAGGAGGATGAGGCTTTGGCTTGCATGATTATGTTCTTATAACCAGACAGTAATTTGTATATCGAATATATAACCAGAGTAGAAATAATAAATAGTTTACTTGCTGAAAAACTCCATATAAAATATATCAGCAATAATCTTAAGTGGCCAGTACTACCATATATACACGCCTCCTATGTAGGATTTTACAGATATCTGGAATCTTGCATCCAAAATTAGTTCCTTTCTATTCATCACATTCAGAAATACTTAATACATCCGTGTGTCATCCTTCATTTCTGCTCCCTCATATAGACCAGTGAGCATTTGGCAGCATTAGAGATGAGATACCACATAGTTATTACCTTCCTTGTACATAACACTATTCAGTAATGCAGTATGCAGGACTGTACAATTCCACTTCCTTATAGAAGAAGGCATGAAGATAGTTGCCACAAGAATAAGAAAAAATACGCCAAAGAGAGGCACCAGTGAAACTTTTTTATACATGCCTATTTCAGATGCCTGGGAAATGGACTGCGCTCTAAGAAAACAAGATGAGGGTAAATGGAGGAATCCCTGCACACACCATAAATTGAGAAGATGTGCTACTTAGCAAAGAATGAAAGCTGTAAACGGCAGCAGAGGGCAAAAGTTAATTAGGCTACTGTGCTGCTGTTAGTGAGTGGGAAGCAGCCACAACCAGAAACAAGATGGCTGCTCAGCAGTGCCCTAATACAGCCAAAAGATCATATCCTTAGCTCTGCAAGGGCTTATGGGTTAGGGGGAAATCATACACAGATGACTAATTTTTTTATGGTTCACAGCCGATCAAAGTGAAATTCAGCAGCTGTTCAGGACAAGTGACCACTCTAACGGCTGTAATATAACCTGCTAAATAGAGAGGGAATTGCATGAGAGCAAGAGGTTAGCTGTGATTATCGGCAGGTGAGTGCTTTATTGAAGTTGAAAGACCATTAACATTGATGGAGTAATTATTTCAACTTGAAAGTAATTACCTTGATGGGTGATAACTTCTCCAGTGTTCCCAGATTTGATTGGACCAAACAATTGTGAATTCTTGAAGCCTAGAAAAATATTACAACAATACTGCAATGTTTAAATTACTGAAACCACTGTTAGAGTATTTTAATTATGCCTAACAGTGAAAAGATTTTAACTTACAACAACTGGTGACCTCTCATGTATAGAGACATTTGCTTTCTAATTCCAATGAAATGACCCACACCTACTACGTGTGTGCTGTATGTGATGGGTTTGCAAATGAATCATTTGATTTAAATACAGTTTTTAAGATTCAAAGCCTCGTTAGCACAGTTTCAGGAAGGGCTTGTACTGGAATTGCTGTAATTGTTTTATTTGCCAGGAAAGCCCAATAATATAAAATGCTTCCCGTGTTTTAATCTCTAGACCTGTTAAGCTTACACAGGATGAATACAGGACAAGTGCTCCTTCACATTGAAGGCTTCTAAAAAAAAAAAAAAACCTGTGTGAGGCAATCTGTGTCTCACAGATTCTGTTGTTTCCATGCTGCTGCAGAATATGCTGGATTTGGCACTACAGCTCTGTTTAAATAAGCATTTGGATTGGCACTACGATGCCCCTCCAGAAACTGATTAAGTGCTTCAGTAAGCCCCACCTATCAAGACAGACATGTAGAATTGCCTAATTAGAGCAGAAAGGATGAAACGGATTGTTGCACAACTTTGATGATTTTGAAGTACTGTGGTAATAGAACTGGATGAGAACGGTAAGAGAGAGCCTTCAGCTCTTCTATTTGTACCGTCCTTGCTGTAACCAAGGCCGCTTCAGTGTCTCAGGGATGCTTTCGGCAGCCACAGAAACATGGCTTTAGACCCTGCTGGGACTCTGCCAAGAACGAAAGAATCCTCGTGAGTTAGGATGTGGGGTAGTAGGGAAAGGTTTATCTGCTGTCTGCGAGGTCTTAATACGTTGTCAGGCAACTGGTGATTTGAATTAGTGAAGGTTATAGCAAAGGAATTTATTTCATTGCATTTTTTCTTGAATATTTTCTCCCTAATTCAGGGTGCAATGTGAAGTTAACGTAACTTTGCCCTTCGATAAATTTTTTGGACCAGAAGTGAAAACACTGATAGGGTTATGTCTGACCATGCCTAATTGCACACTGTAGACCAGAGTGCCTGGATCAATAGGTAATTTTTTCTACACATAAATTAGTTACCTGTTTGGAAATACCTGGTGTATTTTATCCTTGGGTTTCTCCTTTTGCACGATCCAGTTTTCATCCATTACATACGTCTCTTTTTGATGAGTGAAACACATGTAGAATTAGGTCTTTTGAGGGATATTTACAGTGTCTGACTTAAGGTATCTAACCTCGTTAGGAGCATGAATGTCCTCTATAGACCATGAAACCTCCAGAACACCTAAGGCATGGACATTTACTGTCCTTGGGCTGCAGCCGTTCACATGAGACTGCTTTCCTTTAGTGCACTTGTGTGCTATTACTGGCATGTGTCAGGCAAAAGAAGGTGGTTGATTTGAAGCTAATTAATCAGCTGGCCTTTCCTAACCCACGCAATGCAATTATGAAGGTTGGCAGATTTAAAAGATGGTACCCTCTGACAGAAAGATGGTGGTGGGCAGCAGTCTGGAAGTGGTAATCTTTTTAGTTTGGGCACCTGCAGTCATAAGAGAATAGGTGACCACGTGACAAAGCCTAAAGGCAAATGCCTAAAATGGGATTGTATAAATGCTCCATATGCTGTTTCTATATATATGTTTTTATATATGCTTTATATTTATGCTTTTGTCTGCGATGTTTTTCTGTAAGTCTTGCATTTCAGCTGTGAGAATAAGATTAAGCTAATCAGGCACTAATTTCTAATTTGTAAAAATAAAATAAACAAAACAGAAACCCCCACAAAGCTTCACCTTATTAAGTAGAATTTGATAGGAAGATATAATAGGAGGGACATTCTTCCCTTTGTGCCATGTTGTGTGTGACTGCATTAAATCTGCTTTAAAAACAAGGTTTTGGTAAGCTCCAGATGCTTTTTCTTATATAAGTAGGAAATAAAAATGGAGAAGGAGGAGATGGAAATTCGTTAGATAATATGTACAGCTGTTTTTCAAATTAGATATCTGTTTAAAAATGCTTAATTGGATTTGACTAGATTTTAATTTACGTTTAACCAACACTCTTAAGTGGATGTATCAGGCAATGCCAAGATAACGCTGTTTGTTGGTAAAGTCATAGGGCAGCTTCCTAAAATCCCCAGGGTCGCCCCCAAAAGCTACAGATACAGGAATTCTTCAGTTGATAATTAGAAAGACCACTCTCTACCCCCCATCCTATCCCCCTGCCCCACTCCCCTCCACAGATAAGGTCTTTTGCTCAAATTTGCTGAGCAGTATTATGTCATATGCTTATATTTCATATGGAATTTTAACAAGCAATGGGTAACTTTAATAAACAGAATCCTACCTCTTTTTAAAAAAAAAAAAACAGAGCAAGCCATATGACTCATGGGAATTGGTAATGTAACATAGAGCCTGGTACCACTGGGGACTCCGTTTGAATCTAATCCAGGTCTACATTCACCAAAGTCATTCTCATCAAACAGCCGTGGGGTGTCCTACGCAAGATAAGTTTAGTATTCTCAGCTGACCTCCTGTCCTTTCTCTTTACTGCTCCCTTTTGAATCCATTCCCATCACTCAGCTTCACAGCCTCATTCAAGCTCATCTCCCCTATGCTTGTTGCAGTTTCCCATTTTCTGCCTGCCAAGTGACCTCTCTCTCTCCTCCTTTCAGACTTTACAAAAAGCACTGGAATGCATGTGTAATCTTGCCACGCTCTTTTTTTAGGGGGCGAGACCCTAATTCCTGCACACTGCTAAAACATGAGTTTATCAACAGAAAACTCTTTGGGAGTGGGAATGGCTGTCTGTCTTTTAATTTACAGCACTATATAAATATTATTTTTGAGACTATAATAGCAATTATGGTGAATAGGGGCCAGATGGCCTCTGTATCTAGAAAGCAGAATGGCACTGTATTTTTAATGGACTTAAATGTTACTTTTTGACAGGAAGCGAATATTAAATTCTATGTTATAGGTGCCTGTCAGGTGAGTATGGTTCTGAGTTTTGGTTTTTGTTAAAGTAATTACTAATGTCATGCCTGGATACTTTTGCCCACTATAGCCTTGTTCAGTGGTAGGGTCTTTGTTGTTGCTTTTTTTTTTTTTTTTAAGGATGGTTATTGATCTCTTGCTGAGCTGAGATTTCAGTTTTATGCCAGATAGTTTGATTAATGGGTTGGTTTCTGTAAGTGGACTGAATGGGGATAGGAAGCACAAGCGGCTCATGCCGCCAACCCTAACTCCGTCAAGACGCATAGCTCATTATGAAACAGTTATCAAGTATACATGAAAAATTAATTGGGCTCAGTTTGATTCTGAAAAGGATCAGCTTTCTACTTGGCGGTCCCCCCAATCTTTCCAGATGTTGCACGCTAGCCCCTCGAGAAGCAGCGAAGGGAGGTGTATTAATACATTGTATTGATTAGATCAAGACCCCTGACAGTTATTTGTAGAGATACCATCTGGCTGCTGTTCGAATTCCTTCACCAAAAACAGGACGTGACATGTTATTAATCTCAACTCTCTAAGTATAGACAGTTGCCTTTTCTGCTAAACCGCATTTTACCATTCCGTAGGAGATGGAGGCAGACCTGAAGGGTGCTGAAATTAAGGTTATTACACAAATTGAGCCATATGGTCCAAATATTTCAGCAAGAAAATTGCCAGGCAATAAAAATTGCTCCTGCCTTCCTAATGGTGTAAATTACAGTTTAACCATGGCTCTAATGATGTCCTTCTGCCGCGCTTAACTACTGTTACATGAAGGACATTGTTTTAAAAATATAAAAAACAAGTAAATGCCAGCAGCGTGTTTTACAATCTGTTAGTGTGTCATTAAGAACACTGTCAGAATTACATAAACATAATGGCAGGCAACCTAGCATACAAAAGAACGAGTATGGAAATAGAAAGTGTCTTGAAAACTCCTTTAGCTCTGTAATGTCAAGAGCCCTTTCCCTTCTGGAACTTTTCCAGTATGGGAAAACGTGGCTGCTTATTTATTCCAGTTCTCACACAGACTCTGATGGAGATTTAAAAATAGGAAAAAACATACTGAATATTCCAATGCATTTTGAACAGGTGACAATGGAGGGGTATTAATTTACTGTCACGTTATACTCTACCTGTATATAAAGTTAACTGGGTATGAAAAAGGAATCCAAAATGTGACTCTCTTTTCAAACTGAAGCATTGTTTTTATTCTTGTGGATCATAATGGAACTTTCTGTTGTTGTTCAGTCTCTTTGGAGAATTGCAGAGCATTAAAATGGTTTCAAAGCTCAAAAGCTCTGCGAATTTTACTAACAGAGTTAGCAATCCTAAAAATTTGCTTATTAAAAATAGCTGTAACTTATTTGTTATTAAAAAAATGAAAGTAGTTACCTAGTCAGCAGATGCATTACTGAGATTCTGGTGATTCATCATACAATGTAGAAATTAAATTGTAAATAAATAAAGTGAATAATCAGCCAATGAGATTTCATCTCAAAAGCACTCATCCAACTGTTCAGTTTGTAAAGGAAAAAATCTGAGATGGCCGTAGAAAGAGGAAAAAATCACGTAAGTTTATTGTAAATGCTATTTGGAATATTGAGTTCGACTACTACTTTAAAACCTGTGCAGATTTTAATAGTTCATATATGGCAGACCTTTTGGTAAAATAACCTAACACGGCCACATTACCAGCTTGGGATCTGGCTGACTGGGTGCACATCACTGCACACATCAGGGGAGGTGCACTTGGAGCAGTCTGTACCAGTTTTGTAGAAGTGGCTGCTGGAAACCAAGAGGTCCTGCGCCCCACCTCTTCCACCCTTCCCTCCCTTGGACCACATCGCTGTGGGTCTGCTGAGGAGGCAGAGCTGCTGCTTCCCCTGCCCATGCACCTGTGAAGGCAGAAACTTCCACACCCTTGCAAGGGCACCCAGTTTATGCTGGATCTTCCTGCTGGTTGAACTGACTGGGTTGGCTGGTTGGTGAATGAGCTGACGGGCAGCTTTTGCATTTGTCTTCAAACCCAGCACAGTTTCTGAATCGTGTGAAGATCTCATTTGTATGTGGAACAGGGAAGAAATGAAAGGGGACTTTTACTCTTGACAAATTTAAATTGAGCCCAAGTGAGACAGTTGATCAGATTCAATAAAGTTCAAAACAGTCTTTATATCTGTCTTTCCTGCTTCTCAGTACCAGCACAATCACAAATGAAAGCACCAAAATATGGGATCTGGGAACACTTAAGTGTATTGTACTTTCCTCACATGCACCCGAATGGATGGGTTTTATTGTTTAATTGTTAAGACTGTATTGCATTTTTACATCTGTTCCTTTAGCATTCATCAAATAAAATCTCTCCAGTCTTTAAAGAAAGAGAGAGATTGGTACAGATATCCCTCCACCAGCATCTGACAGGCTGGAGGATTTGGAATGGATATGCTTGTTGAACTGCTTTATGAATGCCAAGAAAAACTATGAGCATGGAGAGAAGGTTTCTACTCATGAAGCGGAGGGCTTGCTGGAAGAACCCCTGCCAAAGTTGCTAACAGTTCAGAGAATTTTTTCTCACCTTAATAGCAGGTGCCATGTTACAGCCTTTAGGGCATCAAACATCATCTGTTGCACCTCTGGCAACTGCAGCCTTCTTTACTCCTCCCACCAAAGCTGTGGAAACTGTTTCTTCCTCCCTTCCTTTCCCTTCATAAGCCTTCCTTTCTAAGAGCACATTTAGAGACTGTGATGAGTGATATAGGGAGCAGGAATTAATTCCCATCCTGAGGGTCTAGTAGAAAATAACTTATGTCTTTTTCAGATTTTTTGTTAGTAACCTGTTTCTATTTCCAGGTATTCTGTCGGTCCTGCAGTCCTTACAACAGGCAGGACTCTGCTTCAGTTAGGTAATGGCCTCTAAAGGTCTTATGGAGGCTGTGTAGTTATGCAGGTAAAGCCTTAGGAGGCAAACAAACACTTATAGGCAACGTACGACTGGTGCAAGAGTGGCAGCTGGACCTGCAGCACAGTATTCTCCCCTAAGTTCTTTGACTTTGCAGCTGTAGGATGTCTTTTTTAAACCAATCCATTGCTGCTCCACCTTCCTTCTTTATGTAGCACGTACGTTTTCTAAACGCTTCTGTGCCCACGCCACCCTATCGCAGAGACGATATTACTGCTGGGGTATGGTCCACCTGAATGAGACCCCTGGAGTGTGTGTTGTCAGTGTGCCAAAAGGACTCTGAGTAGTCATATTGACAAAAGGAAGATGAAAAGAGGTCCCGGTATCTATTTAACCTACTGGGACATATCACAAATCATTACTCGTTTTGCTTCTGAATTTTGTGCCAAGTATCTTTCTAAGCCCGTTTCCTGCAGGTTTGAATGCATCAATTCTTTTTTCCCATCCAGAGCAGAGTTCCTAGCCTGAGCCAAATCCTCCATGCAGTGTGGAGATGCTACTCTAGTGGCTGCAAAAACACTCCAAGTTTACAATTGTCCCACAAAATCGGAATTGCAAATGCAGATTTAATATATCAAGAGAGTGAGGGAAGTGGACTGCTTGCATTGGTAATTTTTCTATCTTTCTGCTATAAAGAAAACTTTACTCAGCACAAACAAAAAGAATGAAACTTTGCAGAGCTCTTATATTTCAACAGGCTTTAAAAAAGAATTAATGAGAAGTCTGGAAGACATCTTTTCCCAGATGAAATGAAGTATTATTCTTGTCATTATGGTATCATAAAATTATTTTTTATTGTTTTCTCTTCAGGGGTTCAAGACAGATGATAATTTAGATTTTCTCTATTGCTAGTCTATGCTAGAAATGCTAGACCCATGATGGACCAATAGATCATGAGATTTATGCTATAGTTGTAGCTTAAGACAGTGACATATTTAAGTGCTGTGCTTAATGTTACTGGAAAGTCCTGGCCTAAAGAGACTGAATAGGGACCCTGAGAGCAAATGAGAAGAAAAACATCCCCTTCTCCACCAGATAACACAATAGTTTGAGGTCTAGTTGCTTTGATGTCAAATACAGCACCCCCTTTGAGGACAAATAGAGCTGAGAACATGTGGCTTTTAAAATAGGACATTTCTGAGAAAATTTTGCAACAGCTCTTTAGCATACTACATTTTTTCATCTTTCTCATCCTGCATAGAAGCATCCCAGCACTCTCAATTGCTTTGATAACAAACCCCTGTAATGATATTTTGTTTGAGGGTGTTAATGGAAATTTTAAACCACAATGACTTGAGGAATATCATCTCAAACTGAAGATTATTGTCAACATGTTGACCTATGCATGGAAATCAGGAGTCGGGGATGTTTGCTTCAATATTATGGATTAACTAAACCAAATCCCTGATCTGGTTGAATGCCATGTACACACACCATTTGGATTTGTTCTTCTACTCATCAAGACCCTGATCCAGGATCCATGAAAAGGCAAAAGGAAGCTTCCATTGATTTTGAAGTGTTTTGAAACTGGTGCAGTTTAACTTCTGAAGCTTAACTTCTGAAGTTTAACTACTGAAATCAGTAGTTTTCTGTTTCACCTTAAGAAAAAACTAAAGAGCTCACCGGTATGGTCTGTTGCTGTGTGCTGATTGAAAATGTTGTCACTGGCTTCTTGGCTCTTTTAAGTGAACTGAAGCAAAAGTCACCGCACTGAATTCTAAAAGCTTACTTTAGGTGGCCAACATAGGCTAGTCTGTCTAACCTGTCTTGAGAGAGCATGAGGCTTCTCTGACGGGCTATTCAAAACAGAAGTTAAACATAAACATAGGACTTTCCCTTTGGAGGAACCTCCCTTCCCCTGTACAGTGTATAGAGAATAATTGAGGACACCAGCTACACAAGTTTTGTGTCAGAATGTAGGAGCTCTGACTGTTTCCCATAGTGCCTATCTTCATCTTTGAGCACTTGAATACATTTACAAGTCTGGCCTAACATGACTAAATTGTGGTAATTCCTTTTTGGATTGCTCATTTGTAACATGCATGCATGCAGCTAATCAATAGATGAGACAGTGAAACTAGTGGATTTACAAGTTAATATGCTGGAGTCAATAATGTGCTGTAAAGACATTTTGAATTCTGAAATCAGCACAATTTGTTTTGTACTAAGCTTAACTATATACCCGTTGACTTGGTGGTCTATTTTAGTACCCAAGTAACTTAAATATCCAAGGAAAATACAGAATCTGAAATAAACTTGTTAAGCTTCAGTTTTCAAGTAATATTTCAGTATTTATATCTTTCATCTCTTCCCTAACTACTGCATCTTGCTAGTGCGAGTCACAAGCAGCTCAGACTTCTTTCTTTTTTGGCAGAACCTTTGCACTGAGAAGCCCAAGCCACACTAAAAAAGACTAATGAACATGTAACCACATGAAAAAACATGATTAAAGATTCTATTTTATTTATACATGAACGTTTAAAAGTGAAGCTAGCTAGCTGCTTTTCCTGTTCGCACTGCATCAGATTTAACTGTCTCCTTTTCTGTGTATGTATATGAATTTAGTGTTGATCTGACAGCATAGGAAATGGGAATGGGCAGTGTGCAGACACCGCTTCATATGCTGTGGCAAGGTGAGTTTCTTCCCAAGGGTGTGTCTTAAGAGGCTTAAGCTAGAGGGAATCGTAGCCATGTGATCCTAGGAGGATCTGGAAGTTTGCCCATCCACAGGGTTCACTTGGTTTCAAGACATTAAGCCTGCAAGCTCTTCTAGTTGCTCTACCAAACTCTATAACTGCCCTTTCTTCTTGTCTTCTTTTTAACCCTTTTCTTGATGTGGAGCTGATTCTGAGCCTTCATATGGCAAGTCAGCTGCTAAGTGACACAACAGTAACAAGCTTAATCTTAATTGGACCTCATTATTTTTGTCAACCGTGCAGTCCATAGCAGCTGCAATGGGTAAACAAGATTTTTTTATTCCTCTTACCATCATGTGACACAACGGCTTTTCAGGCTACTTGTTGAGGCTTTCCACTAGCTTATACAAGCAGCTAGGGGCAGGGATCCCCTATAGCAATCCCCTACTCCAAACGTGGGAGAACATCCCGTGGGTTCTGGAAGGAAGGTGTCGGATCTCTGTGAACCTGTCAGTATTTTGATGGGAAGCTGTGCTTTGCCGAGGAATACGTTCCTAAAGTGTACACGTAAATATATGTCTAATCAATATCCCCTGCTAATATTCAGAAGATAGGCTGAACTTTCCTTCTGCTAAGAGTCACGCCTCTGTCCAAAAAGGTGTGAGGGAATCTCTTTTTCCTGCCATGGATTGGCATAATTGGACCGCACCTTTCCCAAACTGCTACCCACACACTTTCATTTACTTTCAGCCTGTCTCTATTTGTAGAGCAGGTATTTTCCTGTAGGAAGTGTAAAGCATTAAGGGAAGAAATGGAATACCTGTTGAAGGAAAGCCTTTCAAGAGACAAGGGTTTGTATACTTTTTGGCCCATCATTTTTTAAAATACCCGGTTCGTTTTAAAGGTGACATTTTAAGTTCAGACACATATTCAGACTAAACTTTGGCCTTTATAATGTTGCTCCAAGTAAATTGTTTATGCTTACCTTTTAATATCTCTCAGAAGTGATTACATACATAGCAGGCAAAGTTTGAATGAAAAGCTGGGACTGTTCAGTACAGGGTAGAGAAAAAAGAATAAAACAGTAGGAAGTAAAAACCTTTTAGTCTCCTTTAAAATGTTGCTTTTATTTCCATTGTGTTGGCAGAAAGCAGGGATTTAAAGCTGTGAATTGCCTTGAGGCTGTGTTATCTTCCTCTACTTAGCAGCAGTTAGAACTGCGCTTTTTTGCATGTGTTGGGTGAGAGAGATGAGGACTCAGAATGGCTGAGAAAAGGGAATAAAATAAGCTTGCATTTAACAATAATATGACACATCTACTGTACCTGCGTAAAAAGGGATCTAAAACAATAACGATAGTTTCCTGAAGCTGCACACAGTAACACAGGGGGATATCCTGAGACTTAATTAATTAATGCTTGTAACATGATGTGAGATCCTATGACGAAAAGTTATATATAACTGCAAAGTCTTAATTTTATGGAGCACAACTGACATTCAGTGGCATTTTCAAGGAAACTGATGTGGGAGTTCACCTGCAATCTATGTTAAGGTTCTGATTGTCCTTGTACAAGTCCCCTTAAAGATTTTCTTCAAGCTGTTTTTTTTCTCTTTACATTTCTTTCTCCCCGTTATGGCCGTTGAGCTGTGCAATTGCAAAACCCGAAAACAGTTGCTTCTGTAGGGGAAAAATAAGGGGTTTCCCCTCTGTGTTTTCCGTTCACCAAAAATACAACCAAACTGTCCTTTTCAAATTTTACAGAAAACAGAAACCTTCAGATACTGTGCCCAGGACATTTTAAGATCAGATGGGAGAAATTTTACAGTATTCAGAGCTGCTTTTCTTCACAATATCATATATGATGTAATTTGAAAGGGTATGAAGACAGCTTATGGTACAGATATATAGTCACAAATGTCATAGAGCAGCAACGTGCGTGCTTGAAAAACAAAACTTCAAATGAAACCAAAAGCTAACACATTCGATAACGACAAGGGCGTGTTCTTTCTACAACAAAGCAAAACTGATTGCTACAAGGTACCTTGAGTTGAGAAGTTCCGGTACATAAACTATCCATTTTTATGGATAACAAAAAAATCACCGGTTTCATTACATGGGTTTAAAATTAGAGAAGCCCTTCTGCAAAACACCTGCCACTCTGGACATGGCTAGAAAAAAAAAAGATTTGAGACTAAGACGACGCTGACTGCACTGATGTGGCAGTCCAGATTTAGTTTGTTCTCACAAAAGCATCTAACTTCATTCTGGCCATCAGCCAATATATCAAATGGAAAATACTGTTTATGGCATTAGGAAAAATATAACATTAACCCCCTAATGCTCCATATTAAGGGATGTACCCCCTACCATTTGCAGGTTTGAGCCCTTAGGCACTAGCTGCTGTTTTACAGCAGCAGTGGTTTTTCTTTCTTTTGCCGTGCCTACAGAAAACGTAGAACAAATCCATGAGAGGAACACCACTCCTAAATGTTAACGAATAGCGGATGGAAAGTTGCCGCTCAGCGGGAGTGCCACGTGTGGTACTTACTTTAAACATATTCCTGGAGTTCATCTGTATGAGTGCACTGGTTGTACAGTAGAGATCCAAACCCCAGCCAGAGTTTTCCTGCTTGCCTTTCCTAGCATTTTACCTTCCCTGAAGACATGTTTCTATCCCAGATTATAAAGCTCCACTTGAAGGATCGTTCCCAATCCCCCTGTGACCAAGGCAGACTTAACGAATTGCAAGTTCTGCAATGACTTGATGAGTTTATGCAGATTCCAGATTACGCAGTGTGTAAATTTGGAACACCACAAAAACCACCCAGCTCAATCCTATAGAGTTTTACATTGCTTTAATATGATGCTGGATTTCATATACCATGAAGTCTGTGCTGATATAGCTCCTCTGTCCTCTCTCGCTCCCATCAGCTCTCCACAAAGCATACCCCACTCAGCTAGAGACCAGAACGTAGAATATATGTGCATTTTACCAAGGGTGACATATAATTGTTTTTCAGTGGCGTTTAAGTGTTTTATCTCATGCTTTAATGTATCTCAAATAGTATTAAAAATTTTTCTTCAAATTCTGCCTATCTTATATTGAAAAGAAACTTAGTCTAGTTCTCCATATCCAGAATATTTATTGAAAGCAAAAGTATCATTCAGGTTAAGTAAGGATGGCAGATTTGAACTGACCAAAACCAAAGTTTGTGGAAGAAGTCCCATCAGGTATCTAGTTTATAAAAAGAGCTGCTTCTTTCCTTGTCCATCACTTTCTCATGATATGGAATAATAAACATGGTTTAAAGTGGAAAAATGTGGACAGAAAAAAAAAAGACAGTGCAAAACTATGGTTTATTATACAGTAGGTCTTGTGAGTATTGTTAGAGATAAAATATTCATGTTAGGAAAACATGTTGACATCGTACTCTAGATGGTGTCTACAGTGGAATGTCATGTCATTGATATTTTGGTTTATTTGATTTATTTAGTCATGCAGAAAAATCTCTTTTTGGATTTCAGTATTTCTTAGCACAAATTAGACAAATACAGATGCAAATACATTTTTGAGAAGGTGGCACTCAGAGATGTTTGATGAATTTTAAATAAATAATGAGAAGAGAAGAGAAGAGAAGAGAAAAGAAAGGAGAGGAGAGGACTGGATTTTACTGAAGTAGCATGGAGGCTACTGAAGTGTTGACTTTGCCCAAGGAGGGTTTTTTTAACATTTTACCCGCAAAAGTGTGATATTTTTGGTGGTGTAAAAGTGTACTGGTACCCAAAGGCCAACACAGTGACTGAATGCAGCTTGCTAAGTGCACTTGATTTCATTCTAATGCACAATGCTTCCTAGTTTTCTTTGTGGTGCTCTGCTTTCACGTCAAAGCTGGGGATTCAGATGCCTGGTGAGACTGCAGCAAGTCCCCAGGTGTGCCAGGAAAGAAAACTGTCTACAGTGAAAATAGCTACCAACTCCAGTAGGCAGATTTCAGCTGCATGCAATTCACAGTTCCTTACATGCTCTGCCAGAAAGGAGGAAAATGAATTGTAATGTAATATGTCTGTATCAGATATTAATTGTTGTTTGGAGAACATTTTCAATGTAGATTACAGCTGTTTCTAAAGGTTTCTCCCTGGTATGGTCCACAAGCCCATGTAGGACTATTCACATAGGAAATCATTCAGTTATGTGCTGAGTGAAACGGGGTGTGCAAACTAGGGTGGGGTTTTTTTGTTAAAAAAGGCTACTAGCATGGTACTCTTAGGAAAGGATGGGAACGTGGAATCACAGAGGGTAGACAATTAGTGTTCTCTGATGTTAATGGCAAAACTACCATTTGTTTTAAAAAGAAATTACAAGAACATTCGTAAAGTCGGAAAAAAAAAGCATTAAGTTTGCCAGGAATCTCAAGGAAAGAATATTTTATGATGAAATAATTGAAGGTTATATTTTAATAAAGAAGCCATTTTACTTGCCTTACTTTGTAACTTGAATCTATTTATTTTTTAAAATAAATTTTCCTGAATTTATTCATAAAAAAATCAAGCTCAAATGTAATGAATTCCTGAATGTCATTTCTTAGCCACTGTAGAAGAAAAGACTGCATCGATCCACCTAAGGGCTGGGAAAGGAAGAGTGCCTTTTCATCTCAACCAAAGACAATTTGGGCAAAAATGTTTCAAAATTATTTTAGGTTTAATAAGTAAATGTCTGGTTTTACAAATGTAAAAAGTTTATTTAAATGTTTATTTAGGGGTTTTTCATAATACTTGGGGTTTTATATACCATACAAATTATCACCCATGTGATACGTGTTACTGCTATTGAAGGCCTGTTGGGTAATATCAAATAATATAATAATGATTTAAAATGAAAAATATGTGTTGAAAGGCAATTTAGAAATTCTAAAATGAAAAGCAAAGTTCTTAAAATGTAAAATTTTAAGCTTGAAATTTGCTAAAAAATTTAATGAAGAAATCTAAAATTATTTTTTACACAAATTGGGAGGAAAATAAATAGCGCAACATCAATTTCTGGTAAAAATGGAAGTTGTGGTCACCTCTAGGCAAGATAATTTCTGGCAAAATGAATAACGCTTTGGATTATGTTTGCCTAACCTTTGAGATTTTTCAGTACTACCATGGGAATAATTTATATTCCAGTCCACACTGCTACAGGAAGGGACTCATAGATTACTTGTGTATCTGTAAATTATATCCTTGTAAATTTGAGTATAAGGCTTTAGGAATACAGCAGATTTTTTTAAATGAAAAAGACTCAGAGTGCGTGATACAAGCCCAAGAGGAAAGACAACCCAAAGGACAAGTTTGGGATTGCATATGAACATGAACTCAGTGCAGTGTTTAGCGTGAAGGCAGGGGCTAAGAAGTTGGCTGGGAAAGAGGAGTGAACATCAGCATCAAGGTGGATGCACTCCCAGTGCTTTGCAGAAAATGGCAAAGAATCCGGATTAGATGAGGAGCAGCATAAGAGGATAATGACAAAGGTGAGGATAAACTGAGTAACTTAGTAAAACCCCAAGCATCCCCTGTCACTTCTGTCTCTTGTGGAGGAATCTGTTTGACTTTGTGGATGGGGAAATCGAAAACTGGCACTGGAGGATGGTCGGGTTAACGTTCTGACTGCAAGGAGACCGTAGCTTTCTCCTCCCTTGTCCAGGCAGCGTTCAGCATCTCTGTCTCTGTAGACAAGGGAATGTCACACTGAATTACCTTCCCATCATTTATGTCTGCAGGTTATAAAAATAACAGGGTTGGATCCCTGTGCCACTACTACCATTAGCAGTGCGGTAGTATCTGATGCCACTGAGTTTAGTTAGAGACTCATTGAAAGAATGAGCTGGCTTTTTAATCAGATATCGAAGGTACCTGCCAAACAGGGATTACTGTATGACGAGAAGATAGGGGGAGAGAAGATACCAGAGCCTAACCTTAACATGACCGGTGACGACCTGCTGAGTTTTGATGATTATCCCTGAAGAAGAGACAGATACTCAAGCTGCCTGTTGGGCAGCTTTTCTGTGGTTCAGAGATCTTCTGATGTATCTGTCGTGTTTTGAACTCATGCCCTGAGACCTGGGCAACTGGGTAAGCTGGCCTGCCTTGAAAAAAGAGGAAAAGCCCAGAGTGACACCACTGGAAAATGCTGCTTCATCAGATCGATAGATTCAAAGATGACTAGGTTGTGTAGTTGTATGCAGTTTAAACATTTGTGCAGGGAGTCCCCCCGCACAGCTTATTATTGACAGCTACAGATCAATGCTAATTTTTGATCATTTTCAACCTACAAAGACCTCCTGACCCTGTTGCCACCTTAGGGGCACTTCAAGTAGTCAAAAGCAATCACAGCAGGCAGTGGAAAATCATCAGTCCCTTGAAGGCTGCGCAGCCTCGCCCGTGCCCGGGAGGAGGACCGAGAGGTAGTGAGGAAGGCAGGCACCTTGCATTATGGATGCCGCTGCCTTTGAACGGCATGAAAGACTATGCTAATTTGTTTCCAGACTCTAAGTGACTTCTGTGCTCATGAATTAAAAAATAAACAAACAAAAAAGGCAATCTGAAGCAAATCTTGTCGGATACATTATTCATGATTCACGTTCTCTCGTTTTATGTTTTGAAAAAATGTGTTAAAAACAAGGTTTTATTTTAAATAACTTTTATCCTAATTTACAGTTAGAAGGGTGGAATTGGCCAAGGAGTGTGTTTGTTGCTGTTCACAGCTTGTGCTGCCCCCGGCAGCGCGTGAAGCATTTGAGGCAGCAAAACCAAAGGCGCAAGTCCTGCCCGGAGCAGTGGTGGTGCTGCCCGCGCTGCGCAAGGGAAGGGGATGGGGCTGCCAAAAGCAAGGGCCATGTCAAAGGCCGGCCTCTGGGCTGCAGGACGGGGGTCAGGTCACGGTGACTGGGCACCGCTTGCCTCAGGTGTCCGTTTCTGTAGTGCTTACATTGAAAGGACGGGCCTTATAGGAGGAATGTGAGAGTGCACACACTTAAATGTTTGCTGGATTATGCTTAATGACTGAGTGAGTGAGAATGCGTCGCAGTAGCAGACGGAGAAAGGAGGGCATGGGCTTGTAGTCCATCGGATTTCATGGTCAGTCTACGAACGTCTTAATGTGCACATTAAAATTTTATTTTGTTGGTTTACTTTTAATGGTGAATGAAATCTGGCCTGTTAGCACTGTGTAAACATGGGATATATGAGTTCATGGCTTTGCAGACAAAGACTAGGAGAATATTCCAGGCAAGGATTTTCATCCTGTGCCTGTTTTAGGCTGTGTTGTTGTCTGCTGAAGCCAAGGGTTACAGTGCTCTCCTTTGCAAGGTGTATTTTGCTATTTATATTTGACCATTCCAGCAGGACAGTATTTCTAGGCTGCAAATGTCATGGGAGGACATTGAGTAATTCTTAAAATGAATCACTGAGACTGCCATCCATCCTCTTTTCAGCATCAGCCTTTGAGCTGAGCAAACGCACAAATGGCAATGGCAGCAGTGCAGGGGGAGAAAACGTGGCTCCGTATTCTGGGAGTACGTCCCCTGAGCTTACTTCAAAACCAAACAAAACAAAAATACATGTAAACCGTTTGCTCTTCAAGAAGTATCTGTAGGAGCCAGGGATAAAAGTCATCCCTGGAAGGAACGGTTTAGCAGTCTCCAGAGAACATGATGAACTGCAGGCAAGGAAATCCCTCCATCCTTGTTTCATTTCAGAGTGTGGTGAGGATTGTAAATAATTAAATCTTGGGGTTTAGTGGGAAAACGGTAAAGGGTGATGAAAAATATGGCGGTTTTCTGTTTAAAAAAAGAAATCAAATGTTTTGTAGCATTGCTGTCACAAAAGCCTACCCTGGTGATGTGGCTGATCAGAAAGCAGAGCCATTGCTTTTTCTATGGTGTTTGTAGTAATGTGTTTGTACCTTCCGAGAGCCTCTGTGTAGCTGTTCAGGGGCAGTAATTTAATGTTGTGTGCTCCCTTCCTCCCATCCCCACCCCCGAACCATGGAATGTAAATTTTAGGCTTTTAAAAGTTCTGTTTTGAAAACCTAATAGATAACTGTCCTCATAAAAACTATTAATACAGACTACATCCAATTGTAAAGCTAATTTTAATCATGTTTTGTGCCAACATAATTTCTGATGCCAGATTTTTATGCTAAGCATGAACTTCAATTTGAGCTCTGTTCTTTAACCTGCAGTTCATAATTTTGCATTTGGCTGTATAGGTTTTTGGCTATGGCAGTTTGAACGCTTCCACTTTCAAGGATCTAAGCCATAAATGTTTATTAAAAGAATCTATAATGAAATCAGTTTTGTTATTTTTTTAATGGCTGCCTTGAGTATGTTGGATGACTGAACGCATGTTGTTAATCATTAAGTACTCATGTTACAAAAAGTGTTTGATAGTATTGCCATCTAGGGGCTGAACTAAATTCTCCATACTGAAATAAACTGTAATTGAACAGGTGCCGCTATTGACAATATACATATGTTTTTGCTTTATGGCCCACATGCTTTCCATGTTTCTTATGACAAAAGATAGCTCTAAACGTCCCAAAGCAGCCAGAGCTTTTTTATATATAATCTGTTCGAGGTGATTGCTATTTGCATTTGAGCTTATGCTTTTTTGGCAGTGATGACTGGGAATTCCTAACAAAGAATTATACTTTTTTGCATTATTAATCTTGCTAGTGTTTGCCCTGTTTAACAGAAAAAGGAATCATTTATCAGAAAAGTATGTTTATAATCTGTACTTGTGGCATCTTCAGATTTAATATTCATAATGGTCATTCAAATGTATTTATCTAAAAGACTAACTCATTGTTGTGAGGAAATAACTATTTAAATATTTATGATCTAACTTTTAATATTTAAAAAAAGAAATTAATATTTCTTTAAAATTTGTTTCTGAGTCTGATAGCTTAACAAATGTTTAAATATTAAACAATTGGAAGTGTTAGCATTTAACAACTTAATATGACTCACTGAAACAGGGAAATTGACTTCAGCTGTTTCTGCCACACGAAGGAAACTAAATTCCTGCACTCCCCTTCTTGAGATCTATAAAACTAATGCAAAAGCACAGCTAAAAAAGAGATTAAATATATCGGTGGTCGGCTGAACTTCTTTCTTCCTCCCTTCTCTGATGAGATAGATAGATCTGAACAGTCTCCCACTGAAACGTGTTATTCTCGTTCTTTGTCACCACCTTGTCTTTCGTGGCTATTCAAAATACCGGTACGGCTATCTCGCCTTCCTGCCTAGGTCTGAATTTGTGCTGAGGTTCACTTTGCCTCGTATCCAAGCTGTTTCAGGTCTGTGTGAGATGCCGTTGAGGTGAGACGGATAAAGCCCTGAGCTGAAATGCCAGTGGCCCCTTCTGGCCGTGGCTGACGTCCCTCGGCCGGCATCCCCTCCCATGCCCCTCTGCTGGGCTGTGGTCTGGCGCGGTGGCAGGTCAGCCCCAGCCCTTCCAGCCCTGGCAGAGCCCAGCGGGATTCATGGGCAGCCGTGCTCCCCCCAGCCTCTCTCCGCCAATGCGAGGTGAGGGTCCGGCGCCAGGGAGGGTGAAGCTCCCCAACCTGTGTCCCCGTCAGCAGTACGGCTGCTTCCTCCAACCTGGAAGAAACAGGGAGGGTTCTTGTAAGGCAATGGATTACCCCACAATTGTCTTACCTTGTGAAGATGTCTCAAGTGACATCTTTACAGAGCAGGAGCATAGAAGCCAGTTCATTCCCTACCTCCCCCTCTCCCTCTTCCACCCACCCCCCCTCTCAGCCCCCCCTCAATTTTAAGTGGTTTTTCTTCAGTAAGGAAGTGAAACTGTGCTCTTGGAAACACTGTTGTCTATCCAGATTACTTACAATGCTCTAAGTAGGTAGAACAGGACGGCATGCCTATCGAATGGCACTGCTACACACAAGATGTGTAAGGATTCTGTAGAGGCGGGCATCACTCCTATTCCATGGTTTTTACATGTGCTTGAATCCTTCAGAGTACCAGGCACTCAGTCCTCCGCGGGCTAAGGTTGAATGCATGCTGAACGAAACGCAAGTTCTTTGCTAGGTGAGGTTTGGACTGTGCAGGACTCCCCAGGAGCCAGCTCCAAAGGCTCTACCATCATTATAGTTATTTTTTAAAAGCCTAAGAGTTTCTTTTTGAGGTTCAGCTGTGGAAACCCAACAAAAAATCCCCGTAACCAGATGGGGTATTCTGCAAAATGGTCAGAAGCGACCCAGAGCTGAGACCTCATTTTCCAAGTGACATAAACCACAGATGCTTATTACTTTATAACTAACTCAAACATCTGTATTCTTGCTTCAGGGAACAAAGCATCAGGCTCATTTATTTGGATTGAAACCTTTCACAACATATCATATTCATGTCGTAGCTGTAAACAATGCTGGGCAGGTTTCAAGCCCCTGGACATCTGTGTGCACGTTGGAAGCTTCACCCAGTGGCCTGAGCAACTTCACTGTGGAAAAGAAAGAAAATGGCAGGGCTCTGCTGCTAAAGTGGTCAGAGCCCTCCCAGCCCAACGGCGTGATTAAGGTAATCTTCATCTTGACACTTGATCAAAAAAGAGAAGGGAAATGCTGAATATCAAATTAAAACATTTTTGCTGAAAAGGACTCAATCAAATGCATTATACTTTAAAATAAGACAGAAGTCCTATGTAAGCACAAGGCACTCTGTGAGCACTGTCTGCTTCTGTTTATATTCAAATGAGTATTAATATTCCTGTGCTATCCCATGACTGTGAATGTTCATTTACAGTGAACCAAATGTGCTTCTAGAAAACTTGGGTTTGACAGAATGTTGTTCTGAAATCTGGGGCTTCTTTTAGCTCAATGGTTTCAACTGAGTGTAAACATTTACCTGTAAAGTTTGCAACTAGAGGGGTTTATTTGGAGTTTTTTTCTTAAGTGATTTTTCTCTAGATTTAGTCTGTGAGCTTTGTGCTAGCCCTTGAGAGCCTCGCAATGAAACTATTTGATAACAAACAAATATAATGAAAACTGTCACTAAGTGATTTATTACTGCATCCAAAATGAAAAACATGAAAATTGGATCAAAACATTCCTTTTGTATCAATGATCTGTTTGTGTGGTGCTTGTTACTGGTAAAGAAGTACATTTCTGAATCATTCGTTGATAGTCCCTACTCTTTTTTTCTTTTATCCTGGCTTCTGTTCTTTCTTGCCTTCCTGCGTTTCTTCCTTTCTTCCTTTTATGCTTGCATCTTTCTTTCTTTCTTTCTTTCTTTCTTTCTTTCTTTCTCTCTCTCTTTCTTTCTTTCTTTCTTTCTTTCTTTCTTTCTTTCTTTCTTTCTTTCTTTCTTTCTTTCTTTCTTTCTTTCTTTCTTTCTTTCTTTCTTTCTTTCTTTCTTTCCTTCCTCCCTTCCTCCCTTCCTTCTTTCCTTCCTTCTTTCCTTCCTTCCTTCTCTCTTTCTTTCTTTCTTTCTTTCTTTCTTTCTTTCTTTCTTTCTTTCTTTCTTTCTTTCTTTTTCTTTCTTTCCTTCTTTCCTTCTTTCCTTCTTTCCTTCTTTCCTTCTTTCCTTCTCTTTCATTCTTTCTTTCTTTCCTTCTTTCTTTCCTTCTTTCTTTCCTTCTTTCTTTCCTTCTTTCTTTTCCTTCCTTCCTTCCTTCCTTCTTTCTTTTCCTTCCTTCCTTCCTTCCTTCCTTCCTTCCTTCCTTCCTTCCTTCCTTCCTTCCTTCCTTCCTTCCTTCCTTCTTTCTTTCTTTCTTTCTTGTCTTCCTTCCTTACTTACTTTCTCTCTTGTTTGCCTGCCTTCCTTCCTTCCTTTTCCCCAGACCTACAATATTTTCAGTGATGACAACCTGGAGTACAGTGGTTTATCTCGCCAGTTCCTCTTCAGGCGCCTTGAGCCGTACACTCTCTATACCCTCATACTGGAGGCTTGCAATACGGCAGGCTGCACTCGTTCTCCACCCCAGCCGGTCCGAACAGATGAAGCACCGCCGGTGTCTCAGATGGCACCTGTAATCCAGGCAGTGAACGCCACCAATGTTGAACTGAGCTGGTTGCAGCCAATTAATCCAAATGGAAAAATAATTCGCTATGAAGTTATTCACAGATGCACAAAAGAAAATGCTGCGGGGTACAGAGCAACAACAGAAGATGAGAAAATTGTTTTCACAGAATATAACACTGAAAGTAATACATTCGTATATAATGATAAAGGTTTACAGCCATGGACTAGGTATGAATATAAAATACGCACCTGGAACGCAGCAGGCTACGCTGACAGCTCGTGGACAGTGGCAAAGACTAGTCAAACTGCCCCAAAAGGTCTCGCTGCCCCCAGGTTATCTGTGGCATCAGTTAATCCCCGTAAAGTGCTCATCTCGTGGTCCTCCCCGGCACAGCCCAATGGTATTCTTCAGTCATACAGGCTGCTAAAGAATGATGTTCTCTATCCTTTCAGCTTTGACGCTGCTACTTTCAACTACACGGATGAAGACTTACTGCCCTATTCAATCTACAGTTATGCGATAGTTGCCTGTACGATGGGAGGCTGTTCTACCAGTGAACCAGCTGCAATACAGACGCTGGAAGCAGCTCCTGCCTTAGTGGATCCACCGTCTCTGCAGGCTGTCAGTGCCACTCAAATTAATGCATCCTGGGCACCTCCCCAGATACAAAATGGAGCTATCACCAAGTACATATTGAAATTAAACAATGAAGAGTATTATACCGGCAACAAGTTGCAAATGTTGGTTTCTAATCTACAGCCTTACACGCAGTATGATTTTGCATTGGTTGCCTGTACTGCGGGGGGCTGCACATCCAGCGTATCCCAGTCAGTGATGACCTCGGAGGCTCCACCATTAAATATGGAAGCTCCCAGGCTGCTTGTCATGGGCTCGGAGTCAATTGAAATCACATGGAAACTTCCAGCTAACCCCAATGGTAAAATCACAAGCTATGAGCTAAGGAGGGATGGTGTACTTGTTTACTCAGGTCTGGAAACTCGGTTTCTTGACTTCACCCTCATGCCAGGCATGGAGTACAGCTACACTGTCACCACAAATAACAGTCAAGGGAGTGTGACCAGCCCCTCAGCTCAGATAAAAACCAACCCCTCTGCTCCGTCTGGGATGTTACCTCCTAGGTTGCAGGCATGGTCCTCAAAGGAGATTTTGGTGGCCTGGGATCCTCCTATCAAAGTAAATGGTGACATTAGAAATTACACAATCTCGATCCACAAGCCTGCTGAAACAGGAAGGAAAACTGTTGACTTTGATGCATCTCATGTTTCCTTTCTGAGACGGTCACACATAGTGTCAGAGCTACAACCCTACACTAGGTAAGTCTGGAAGACCTCGTTTGTTGAATAAATGCTGCAAGGTGGTTCAGTAGGCTGGCAGACAGCTCAACCATCTTGTTTAAACAGATAGTCAGACCTATGGGGTTTTGTTTCTTAAAAAGCACATGATAAAACCAGGATTTGTTTTAATTTGTAGTGACACCAGCTATAGATCATCTTGATGAAGTGGACAGGGTTGACTTAGGTCGTAATTAATACAAGGGGTAATTCAGCACTCTGCTATGGACTCCGAAACCTGAAATCTTGTACTTGTGTGTCTTTCACAAGATGTCTGCATTTGAGAATAAATAGGGCTTTAATCGAAAAAGTTCAGGATGGGGAGACCAAAGACCTCTTAGCTAGCCCATTCATGGTGTGGCTGAGCTGAGATTAGTGGAGTCACACCAGGAACATGCTCTCAGCCTTGAGTTGAAAACAAGTTACTTGTGTTTAAGTGAAAGCTAAAACTTAAGAGAGGGTACCGGACTCTGCTACAGAAGGAGCAGACTTGATACTGGAGTAATATTTTCCCCTCTAATGCTTGATTATTTACCTGACCTTTCATTATGTATTTGTGTATGCATAATTTGTGTGTGTTACATGGTTGATAAGTCTGTCTACTATTTACATATAACTACTCTAAATCCAAAGAGAGAAGAATAATAGAGTGAAGCTCTATAGCTCTCAAATTATATCCAAATTATCTCCTACAATCAATTATTATTTTGATTCATATCATCAATATCAAAACCATTTAGATCACTTGACTCCTGTAGATGTTCACTCTGCTCTGAAAAAAACCACCAACAAATGAAAACCCAGAAGACAGCATTCTTCCTTTTTTGTTTCACAAAGCGTAACATATAATCTGTATGTTGATACAAATTGTTTTCATACTAAAAAATGCCAAAGACCGAGAGAAATTAAGAGATCGCCCAGATCTCATGCAGTCTGTATTTGTATTTGCACTCTTTTAGTCACTTCGTTCCTGATTTGTGTTCCCAAAGGTATGAAGTACAGCTCCAAGCTTGCACAGAGCTGGGTTGTGCCTCCAGTGAGTGGGCATCGGTCCAGACGCTGGAGGCTCCCCCAGCAGCGCAGCCTGCCCCTCTCATAGAAATACGGACAACAGCCGGGGGCTTCCAGTCAACTTCTTCCATCCTGTGGACTGGCCCACAGCAGCCAAATGGGAAGATTTTGTACTATGAACTTTACAGAAGGCGGACGACTCAAGCCCACATAAACTTAGACCTCGCACTTGTTTACAATGGTTCTTCAACCTCCTTCAAAGATGACAAGTTGCTGCCTTACACAGAATATGAATACCAGGTGGGAATTGAAGCCATTTAGCAGCTCTGATTATGATTTCAGTACACTTTGAGAACCTTACTTTACACTTACAATGAATACACACATCTCGTTTCTAATGTTAATAGTATTGTGATACCCGAGTGATTATTGTTAATGTATTTTAAATAGTTGAGAAACTGAAAATAATTCTGCAGAAGCAATGCGTTCATTCAGCATTCATTTTTCTTTAGCTTAATCGTAAGTGCCTTTGTTTCTTGTATGTTAAATGTTTGTGTACCCTCCAGAGCTTTTGTAAGGCTCTAATGTTATGTGAGCAGTGTGAAATTCTGGTACTTAAAAGGCAGCTTAATTTCTTTAATTTCATCAGTTTTTCTCTTTTTTTCCGTGCTCCCTCAACCTATTATGAATTAATTTTTGCTTTATGATCTTATAGTATTTTACATAAGAGAGACTGGCGTTTTCTCTTTAAATTAGATGTTAGGATCACAAGCAGTTTTCATGGGTGGTTCAAAAGTGAATTTGCCATTGATGGTTGGTGTTACTTCTCATGTACCTAGGTATTTTTACTTTTATTTTTCTTATAAGTCTAAGATAAAGCAAGGAGACCAGTTCTGCCATTCTTTCACCTATAATTGTTTTCTACATCAAGGTTACAAGTTTTAGCACCTTTTTTTTGTATCGTATAGTACTGGGGATAATGTAGGGCTTTACTTGATTTCAGCCTATGAACTAAGAACTTTGCTCTTTATAACCATCTGAAGTCTTTCACAAGTTCTCATATGAGTTATGGAGATTAGACCCTCACCAAAAAAACAGCCGTGAATTTTTTGTTTCTAAAAGTAAGTGGATGTAGTATTGTAGCAGGATGAGGTTGATTTTTGAATATGACGTTGTCTATGAATAGGCCTGCTTATATGCCACCGAAGAGGATACCAGTAAGCCTCACTCCTGATTCTGTATGCAATATTTGTACACATGATATACCTTGAAGATGAGTTTGGCAATGCTCAAAAGTCTTTACAACGTTTTTGCTAAAAAAAAAATAAAAAAAAAAACTGTTCAAGCATGGATTTGTTTTGATATATATGAACCACGATGCATTCCACCTCTTGAGCTCCTGCAAGGTGGTGGCAATCTTTCTTTTACAGGCTTATTTGCTTTATAGGATCACAAAATAATTCAGGTTGGAAGGGCTCTCAGGAGGCCATGCAGTCCGACTTCCTGCTCAAAGCAGGGTCAGATAAGAGGTGAGATGAGGATGTTCAGGGCTTTATTCAGTTGCATCTTGAAAATCTCCAGGGATGGAGATTGTATAACCTCTCGAGGCAGTCTTCTCCACTGCTTGACTGTCCTCATTGTGAAAAATTTTTTTTGTTACGTTCAGTCTGAACCTGTTTTGCTTGAACTTATACCTGTTTTCTCTTGCCCCCTCACACCACGTACTGTTGTGAGAAACCTGAACCCACCTTCTTGCTAGCTGGTGGGTAGGTGCTGAGGGTCTGCAATCAAGTCCCTCCAAAGCCATCTCTTCTCCAGGCTGAACAAACCCCAGTCCTACAGCTTCTGCTCATAGGCCAAGTTCTCCAACCCCCTGATTACCTTGGTGGCCCTCCACTGAACTTGCTCCAATTCATCAATATTTGTCTTGTATTCAGGGGCCAAAACGGAACAAAAGCTAAGTAAAGGCATGTAATCACTTCCTTTAATTGTCTGGCTATGCTCCTGTTAGACGGCACAAGATGCTGTTGGCCATCTTTGCTGCCAGATTACACTGCTGGCTCATGTTCAGCTTTCTGTCTACTAAGACCTCTAGGTCCTTTCCAGCAGAGGTGCCCCCTAGCTGGTCAGTCCCTACCCTGTAATGCTGCAAGGACTTATTCCTTCCCAGGAGCAAGACTTCACATTCGTCTTGCTGAAATTCATAAGGCTCCGGGTGACCCATTCCTCTAGGCCCTTCTGAATGGCAGACCTGCCCTTCAACATATCAACTTGTCCCTTCCAGTTTGGTGTCATCCGCAAATTTGATGAGAGTGCACTGTACAGTTCAGGTTCTTTGGTAGCTCTACTCCTCTGCTACTGTTGTGTTCTTTTTGGTAGCCGGAAACCATGAAGAATTTATAAAAAGTTGCTTTATCAGATCAGTCTATCCAGCTGCTATAGGTACATGGGTTGTAGACTCACTAGGTCATGTAGTTTAGAAGGGACATCCAGAAGGTATCTAGCCTAATTCCCTGCTTGAACCAGGTACAGATAGAGTAGGCTGCTCAGGGCTGTGTCCAGATGAGCTTTGGATCAAGTTCTCCATCCTTGCATCTCCAAGATGGAGATTGTGCATCCTGTGTGAGCACCCTGTTCCACTTTCTCACTACTTATCTCTTACTTTGCATCTAATTCCCTTCTTTCAAGTTGTGTCTCTTGCCTCTTGCTCCATTCCTATCAGAGTCCCAGGGCCTGAAGGGAGAAGTGCAGTGGCTTTCTTCATAAATCAGTTCCAGCAGCTCTAATTTGGGTAGCAAAAGGATTCTGAAGGGACAATTATAAAACTATTGAAAAGAGAGCCTGGGATGCTACTAGAAAAGTATAGTCACTGCAATATTCACAAAGCCTTTCTTCTCTGCTTGACAATCACAAACCTCTTTTTTCCTTTAGATGTTTCTGGATTGTCAGCATGACTGTAAGGTAACAGCCAGTGAGAAGTGTGGCTGTTGTCTTTGTGCTGAAGGAAGTGACAAGCATCTGTGAGCTGACTGCTTATTATTGCTGCTTGCAGGTCCATGTTAGTGATTTCCTTCAGTTACTTAACAACGTCTTCTTGAACTTGGTAGTACAGGAGATGCTACAATAATACTTTCCAAAGCAAAAATTATAATTACTCATAGCCTGAAAATGTATTGCACTTTAAATATACAAGGGTATATTTTCCAGTTGTCACTTCTCTTGTGACGAGAGCTGTTAAACCTTTCCTGGAAACAGCGTGCATTAGGGTGAAATGTTTGTGTTTTAAGTCCTACTACATACAAATATTAAGGTTTCCATTTCTTTCTCCCAGCTTTCCTTTAATTCCTGTGTAGGGCCCATCTGTTGGCCACAACAGTGTGAAGTTTCCTCTCCATTTACTGTAGTTTCCTTCCAGCAGAACTCTTGTTAGACCAGATCTTCTTGCTACTTTGGGCAAGATCTGTGAAGAATGGGAATTCAATTGCAGACGGGTCTGAGTAGATAGCAAGCGTTGTAGCAGATCCAAGTCCTATTAATTAGTTAGGAATCTTTCTTAGACAAACTTCCCAAGTTGGAAGTTGTAGACATTGGCTGTGGGATATTCTCAGTTGCACCAACTTTCAGTTATCTCAGTCAGAAGCTGTATTTTGGGAAGTTGATACCACAGCGACTTTCTTGAGCCAAAGTTTTTAATGATCTGTCAGTGACAGGTAACAAAGAAAGCCTCTTGACCAGATTCCTGTGGTTTACTGTGCTGTATTCAAGACTTTGCTTTTTATCTCAGTTCTACTGCATTACTGGGCTGAGCTGTTGACTGGGACACTAAATCATTTTTGGTTTTTTTCACTGGTGGCCATTTATTTCACCACGAGAAGCTTTTGCATGCACGTGTTTGTCTTCTGCTTATGTCATTTGCAGCACTCCTCCGGGATCCATTCTGAGCCCCTCCATTGTTGACAATTTATGTCTTGCCTGTGAGACAAGTTATTTGTAAGTATAGGGCTTGGCTTTTGCTATTATGCTGATGAAACCCAGATTTATATTTCACTTAAACTGGATATTGATTCTGCTGTCTCTGCATTTGAGGCTTGTTTGCTGGACATAAAACTTTAAATGCAACTGAATTTCCTCCAGCAGAATGCAGATAAAATCAAAGGGCTGTGATGGGACTCTCTCCAGCATTTTTGGAGGTGCTGAGATTTAGTTCAATGAACTCTGACAGTTTCTTTGGATCTGAAGTCAGGATTTTGGAGTTTGGTGGGGTTTTTTGTGTTTTCGGTTTTTTTGGTTTGTTTTTTTTTCTGGAAACTTCATCTGAATATTTAGGGTTTGTAAGACTACATTGAAAAGTTGCACTTTCAGAATGATGAAGCGACTTTTGAAGTTCGTGCTGGTCAAAGGGACTATGCGGCCTAAATGCCTAGGTCACTATTGTTCAAGGAAGCACTTTTATTCTTTAAGGGCCAGAACTGCATAAGCATATTAGCACCTGCTGGGTTTCAATGGGCTTTTAAGAGGCACTAAGGTGCCTACTGTCCCATACTCAGAAATAATTACTTAGATCTTTGAAATTGGACCTTTATTGGTCTATTCATACTTTTAGATATTCGCATTTTCTAGAGCATCTGGCCTTTTAGGTGTTTGTTGGAATGCTGCCTGAGTTCCTCAGCTGTATTAAATAGATGCAATTGTCCTGAAAAAAAAACACCTGTATTAAACAAACTTTATGACTCATGAGACCTAGTGAGTTTGCAAGTGTAATCTTTTGATTCCCGGAATATTTCTGAAACTGAATGTGTAGGCCCTTCTCAGGAGTTATTGAGGATAGCGTGCAATGTTACCATATAGCAACCTATGGAGTCAGACCTGTTTTTATCAGCTACAGGAAGGCCCTTTTGAACAGAGACTTGTGGCATTTAGTGCTATTCTGCAAAGCAGAGCTGTCAGACTGTTGTGTGATTTGCATGTAAGTGCAATGTCACGCCACCACAATTGCGCTTAATTGTGTACTTAAGACTGCTTCTTTAGATTAATAGCTTAATGTCTTCCTGGTTTAGGACACATCCTTATTTCCATTTGGCAGGCATGGAACATGTAAAAGACATAAAAGTAGGATTGTACGTTTTCAGACAGTTTTATGGCTCCCAGCAGAGGTTTATTCTCCAGGAGGACTATCCAATGCACCAAAACAGGGTCTGCAGCGCTGAAGTTGTCTGCCTCCAACCACTGAGGGAGGCACAGCATCCCTCTTGCTTGTGAAGCATGCTGCTCACACTCCAGTTACTGCAGCCAAGTGAAGGGTCTAGGAAATGCCCTGAGATTTACCATGGGAAATACGTTTTGGGTCCTTCATCTTGGATTCTCAAAGAGAAAACAAATCGTATTCTGACCTCGGAGAGATAAAGAGAAAAAACTGGGTGCAAAGTCATGAAGATTAAGGAAGGACCAACTACATGGGTGCAGAATATGTAAGGCCTCTTGGCCGCTTTCAGAGATGACAAGAATGACACTTGGTTTACCAACCTGTCTGTCAAATTGTTGGCTGAGCTCCAGTTTCTGCTGCTTAGTTACTGACAAACAGCCCAGTGACTTCTGCAACTTAAAATGGGGTGAAACTGGTTTTCTGACTGGCCAGTGATGGATAGCCACCCATTTGTAATATCCCTCATATCTGGCTCCTTTTCATCATTTTAATTCACCATTTCTCCCCATCTCCCTGACAGAAAGATGCACTACAAAGTAGTGACATAAAACAGAATTTAGTTCATTCTTGCACTCCCTGCTTGTTATCCTCTCTTCACTGAGTTTGGAAGAGTGTTTTTTCCTGCAAGGTTTGTTGTGCTCCCTGCTTCCAAGTAAAGAGAGTTTCTCATACTACACCTGCGTTAGGCTACTGAGCTTGACCTCAGCTTCTGAAGAGTAAAGCAGACGTAACTATATTGTTCCACTGATGTAACGGCGATACCCACTCTAAATACCCCTTTGCAGAACAAGATGCTTCCTTTTCCCCGTAGAGGGTACACAGCACGGAGAAGGGTCATTTGAAACCACAAGATTTCTTTCATTAAGCTCCACTTCAGGCACTGTGTTTCTGTTGTCAACATCATCATAATTCAAGTGCGTAAACAGTGCATTGGTTCAACAAACCTTGGGTTTTGTTCATTAAACTAAATACAGATATTAGACTGGATTTGTTGGCTTCCAAAATTACCAGTGAGACTGTTACAGCACCATTCTTGCAAGACCCTTCTCGGTAAATTGTGATTCTGACATAGTCAAAACCATGGCAAGCTATCCTTTGAAAAGACATTAGTGTGAGTACCAGGGGAAAATATACTCCAGGGCTGTAGATGACTTGATATGATTTCCTTGATTGTATCTTTTTATTTATGAGGCATAATTTATGACTGCTGAAAAGCAAACTAAAATGAGTGATGACTAACTACAGCCAAAGTAATAAATCAGAAGCGGAGAAAGAAGTGGTGATTTTGATCGAATCTATTGAATTAGCTGTTGCCCTTAGCCATTACAGGTATTGGAAAGACCTTTTAATATCTGCTTATCGCTCTCATGGGAACTTGGTAACTATCTCATTATATACCCGTAGGAAACAAATTATTTCATTTTCTACCTTTTAGAGTTAAACCTGTTTACATCTCTCATTAACTACTGGTGTTATACTACGTTATATGAAATGAGCTTCCTTTAGAATTTGGTAATTTTGTTTAAGTCACAAAGTGTTTGCCTGTTGTCTTTCCCTTCCCCAGAATGCATTTAGTGCTTTTATTATCAGCATTTGAACAGTGGAGATGAATAGCAATGTTAAGAGGCTCACGTTATCACAGTGCTAGAAGCCTGGACCTAAAATCTATCCCGTTATATGTTTACGGCCTCCCTAAGGATGCTAACTGAATGTTGAAGAGGGAGAAGTACGGATCTGAGGGTGGGCAGAAAGCACAGATTTGTTTACTACCTTTTTGTGCCCCTGATGGACACGATATTTTCTTTCCCTTGCCTTTGCTCTGTCCCTCGTAGACTGCAACCACTTTTGAAACTTTCTACTTTGCTAATACCTGCCTGACACTGCCGTGCCCAGATGTGAATACATTATCCTAATGCTGAATGCTAGATTTCGGTAGACAGGCTTTGTGTTCTGAGCTGTGCTGACATTGCATAAGTAACTCCAAATTACCCAGGCTGCACGCCGGTCAGGTCTGATGAGAAGAAAGACTTGTGAAGGGTGCTGCAACCGATGGCGAGAGGGAGCCACTCTGGGTTTCTCTAATTTTAACTAGCAAAGATTGTGGTCTCTCTAACTTTATTGCAGACACTGTACATTCACACAGAATCACACAGAATCTTAGTGGTTGGAAGGGACCTCTGAGATCATCGAGTCCAACCACAAAAAAAAAAAACAAAAAACAACAATAAAACCCCACCCATCTATTAAACTCCACACCCACAACCCCACACATAACACCCCACCACAAACAATAATCTTGGGCACTAGAGCATGCCCTGAAGAGCCATGTCTACACGTTTCTTAAATACCTCCAGGGATGGTGAAACAGACTGCTGTTCGAAGACAACTAGAAATCGGGTGCTGTGTTTCTGAACTTACTGATGTCATATCTTATATAGCCCTAAAATTTCTTCCTGTCTTGGAAAAGAATTACACTGTGAGAACTCTGCATTTATGTAAGTGTAGGGTTAGAAATTGAACAAATCTGAGTCAAGAAATCCAAAGCAAAGTCTCAAAGTAGTGCTGTGTCTTTATGACCTCCATGAACAACTCTAGAAAGAGAAGTGTGGTACAAACTCCGCTCTGCCACCATTTGTCTCCCCTGGCACATGCCGAGTAGTGCCAGCATTGAATCCTTTTAGGAAAGACCAGCAGTCACAGGTGTGTGCAGTCCATGGATGCCCTAAGGGCAGAGACTCAAGTCGTACCTGACGCTTACACACAGGTGTAGAGAGTTATGTGCACGTGTGAAAGGGGTGGTTTGGTCTGACCTTGTGGTTCCCCAGAACCTGCAGCACTACCTAACTGCCCCACAGCTCTAAGCTCAAAGAGGTAGGTAGTGATTTACTAATGAGACATTTTTTAAAGCAAAAGGCTGTTTTCTCAGTAGCTGCAGGAGCTCAGTGCAAGCTGCTGCCACGTACAGAGCTGGGATCTTGTCCCTCAGAGAGGGAACTGTGAGGGACTGCAGATAAACCGCAGTGCGAAGCGGGATGATGCACAGTGCCCGTAGGACGTGATGGGAGCCAAGAGTCACTGCTGGTCAGTAGTCAGCTGTTTGGCTCGCTCTCCTTTCTGCTGATTTCCTGCAAGCAGAAAGGGTGAGCAGCAGCTGGCCTCTGCATAGCAAAGGATCCCGGCTCTCCCTGGCCTGGGAAGTCAGCAGGAGCTCAGCGCTGCTGCCTTCAGACAGGCAAGATACCACCAGCCAGTCCACCCTTTTGCCTGCTGCTGCCTTCCACGCTTCAGCAGAAGTGAAGGAGATCTCTCCGTTAAGGAGAGTTTCTCAGTCTCCGTATGCTGTTGGCTACAGAGACTCCCCTTTGCGGGAGCAGAGAGGATTCCCATTTGGAGACTTCCCTGTTGTTCCCTGTGTTTCCAGCCGTAATGCCTCTCGCACTGTTTGAGATGCGAGTGTCATGAGCTGGCAGGCGTTAGCACACGCACAATGCCCTCTGCCAAAACACTGTTCAGTCAGCCGTGGTTGCGCTTCGGCACGTAATCGGAGTCGCGTGATCAAGGGATTGCTTTTTAGCTTTGTAGAACTTTTGGCCATGCAGTGTGTTTTCTGCCTTAATCCTAGACTGTCTTTGTCCTTTGAGGGGGTTAATTTGAGTGCTTTATTGTGGCAGCTTCTTCACCTTCCCTTTTTCATCACAGAGAGGCCATAGCTCTTGCCTGGTTTATCATTGCTTTTCTTCTTCTAGCGCCTTTCTTGCGCTGCAGATTTGGAAGAGCTGTATAAGCATCTATCAAGCTGTTTTCCTCAGTTCCCATTCGTACCTCCTGTATGGAGTAAATACCTTCACGTATAATCTCAATTTGATGAAAGAAAATCTTCTTTTTTAGTTTAAAACATAGCTTTCTTAGTAAGGACCTGGGATTTCAAGAATGTTGCAGCAGATGAACCTGTGTGGTGCAGGGATGGAGTAAGTCATCTAATGGGCTTCTTCCACTGGCAGCATCTACAATACCATGATTTTTTTGCGTCTACTGCTGAGGGCCACTGTGATTTTGTTACCCTTTATGGGAGGAGGCGTTAATCAGCTTTACTAAGCTTGAGCAGGCTGGGCTTACCATGCTAAGGCTGTGGCCATCTTCTCAGCACTTCCCTTCCTGCTCCTCATAGGTTTTGCCCCTTCTTGCTGTGCGGATGAACCTTGAGGTTGTCCTGCGATCATTTTGAGCAACAGCTGATCACCAGTTTCTACCAGGAGCAGAGATCTGTGAAGGCTCATTTATGATGGAAAAAACCACGCTTAGTTACCTGTAACTGGAATTCTTCAGTCCTCCGAATCTTCAGTCTCCGGAGAGGTTTCCCCCCTCTCTCACTCTGGCTCCACTTCAAAGTGCAGTCTGGGCCAGGGGCCAGCAGATTGATAAAGCATTTTAAATCGTAACCCCGTGTAGCTGATTTCAGAGCCCTCTCCTGGCTTTTTTGGGACAGTGCAGCCATTAACAGCAGCACATCTTTTGGCAGGGTGCTGAGCCATGCACCCATGATGTCAGACTTAATGCTTTTGCAGGCCATATATTCAGAAAGTCAAGTTATAAGAAACTTGTATTGGCTTTCTGCTGTCTGTGTTTGGCTATTCAACACGTCCCTGAGATCTGGTTGCTTCTTATTTGCCCCACATTCCTGTCTGCTCTTTCATAATCTTCTTACATTATAAACAGCAGGTAATATTGCTGCCTATTAAGCTCTTTACGTTTCTATATGAATGCAGTTAAATATTTTTGGTGCTGATTATATCACAGTTTAGAAGGAACTTTTGTGATCCCAAAAAGCTTTTTACAAAAGTCCAAACCATGAAATTTTGGTTTAACCAGGCTAGACAGACAACAGCTTTCCTCTGTGACTGTTTTGTGGTGACTTTTTGAGGAGCCATGACCAAACAGGCACTCCTCATTGTGCCTTCTGTTGCCACGCTGTCCCATTTCTTCATGTAAAGAGGTGGCTAAATATCAACATTTCCATCTGCAGGCAGTTCTGAGCGCGTACTCCTCCGAGTCTTCGAATGCTGACCAGGATTTACTTGGACGGCAATTCTTAAAGGGAAATATTTTTATACCCATCTATCCTTTTACAGATGGTTGAGCAGAAGCAGAAGGAGTTAAGGGAATCCAGCTTAGGTCAGTGTAAATCCAGAATTTAGATCCTCGGAAGTCCTGTTCAGCTGTCACAACTGTCTTAGAATCTGGCATTAGAGAGTTTCACAGACACCTAGAGGTTTTCTGCTGGAAACATGTCTTGGCAGGGCTGAGTAGCTGGCGTCTGTCTAGAAGGCACGCTCAGAGCATGCCTGTCCATCAGGCCCACAGGCATGTGGCTGTGACCTTGGCCTTTCTTCAAGGGGAACAGGGATGTGGTGCCCGGGGGATGGACCGCAGCCTCAGCTTCCCTGGGCTGGGTAACTGTGTCTGCTCCCACTTGTGTGTGCTCTGCCCAGTCAACCTGGATTTCGTTGCGTTCATGCGCAATGAAACAGCCCCGAGGGGAGCCCTGGGAACACCCCAAGTACAAAGATGGGTCATCTGCTTGGGCATTCCCACTCTGGAGGGGGCAGGCTTGGCTCCCTCCCCTGGAGCATGTGATTGAACCTAAATTACCTGCCTCCTGGAGGAGTCCTTTAACCACTTAGCTGTAGCGTCAAATGGGGTGAGCATCCCCTTTTCCCTTGTCCTAAGACAGTGTTTTGAAAGAAAGAGCCTTTGTTTGTCTGAAATAAGGTTTGTTTTATGAAAGACAAGGCGTAGGCACCTTTGGCAGGAGGGGGATCGATGGAGGAAGGCGTATCCATCCAGCTCTCAGTGAGGCGTGTACATCCCAGGTGAACTGCATCCCTCTCTCCTCCATATTTCCGAGGGTGGCCCCATTCTAAGGCTGAATTCCTGTGCTACACAGGAAGCCTCTGTTCCTACTCATCACCTTCAGTTTTGCTGTGAGCAGCTTGCTCAGCAGGTCAGGTCCGACACTGTTACGCTCCGTGCTCATTAAGGCCACAGCCTGGGTATAACTGGAGCGTTTGACCTCAGGTCAGCACTGAGTCAATGCCAGTGGCACACTCAGAGCTGCTCTTTCCGTATGTGGCTTATTCTCTCCACAAAGAAATATGCCCCTTGAAATGAACGACTGTGGGCAAATCTTTGTAGCAGCTGGGACTGAACTGAGATAGAGGGTGTGACCTAATGCAGTAAAGCGAACAGAGTTTGACTTTATGAAAAGTTCACAACTGAGATATATTACTGATTTCACTGAAAATGAAAGTGCTTTGGCTGAGCTTTTTGTCATAGGGCATCATCTGTACTTACGTAGTGTTTCGCTGGCTGGTGCTATACGTTACTGATGGAATCAGGCAGGAACTTTGGGTTTGTGTTTGGCAGAGCCACAGCCTTCAAAGCCACTGTGGTGGGATTTGGCCTTTTTCCTTCCTCAGGCCCCTTCTGAACTGTCCTGGGGTCTTGGAATTTAATATTATAAGCTGGAAGGACTCCAGGGTCAGTTTTGAAGAACTCTTATTTCTAAACCTCCTATTTTTTTTAAGGCACAGTCCCACCATTCACTTCCTGAAGACCTCTGCCCAGTGTAGATCACATAAGACCATGTTTTACTGTAGTTAGAACCGCTCGACATGAAAGCTTACTAAGGAATACTTATACTAAAAAATCACTCAGACAGTCCTTTTGTATTGCCATTTAGATCTATCATTCTGATTGATCACTATGTGGTTGGCTAATATTGAGCCTAATTTAACCCTATACACTCACACATCCATCTATTCTGTCTATTGTACCTGACATTCTACAAATTACTTACTCATGCAAATGACGACCTAAGGCAACCTTTTATGATATTCGTGTTTAATTATACAAATGGTTTTTGATAAATAAGATTATACATCCTTCCATATGTTTATTCACTCCTTGATGAAAGCAAAATTTAATTTTCATGCAGATTTGTTGGAGAGTGTGTTTAATAAGTGCTGAGTTTTATGTAGTCTGCAGATCACTCTGGTTTTGGGAAGCTGACAAAATCAGTAGGCATAGTTCATAGAGACATGTGGTTTTTAATCAGGTCTAATTCAAGCTGCTAAATTTTGAAATCTTGGAACTGAAGCAGTTGCCTTTGTGCTCATGCCATAAAGCAAATGTTGTTGTGAAAATAAATGAGAGATGCTGACTTAACTACACTTTTCAATGGGCTTTGTTTATATTATGGGTTACTGAAAATGTTGCCAAATGATTGATACGTTAATATTTTTAAGCGAAGGACATGCCTGTAAAACTTTCTGGTTTTAAAGGTTAACTAGAGTTTGACTTGTGCAATTCAGTCAAGGTGAACATAATTTGTGTCACAAAGCACCAGACTGAATTCACTGGGGCTACTTGCATGCATGAAGGAAATGTGTAGAAGGGAGAAACTGGCAGGACTGGATATCAGAATTGTTGTTTGCACGTCTTTCTTTGAAAACATTACCACTGTTGATCACAGCTTCTGAAGGAGTCGTCTTTGCATGGTATGACACAGAGAGTGGTGGGAATTCACAGTTTGGGGATCAGGTATGAAGAAGACACACACATACTGCCTGAACCATGAAATCTTCTTCTTTTCCCTAAGTGTACCAGTGGGAAATATTCCACTCTTCTGGTAGAAAGTCACTGGGTCAACACGGGTGCTGGGGGACAGTCAAGGGACATTTTGCATGGGTGTCATTGGGCTGCGTTTTTCTCAATGTCAGTACAGCTGCAGTGGCACCCCTGGCTAACCGTGGATGTTGTGTCGGCTTGAGTCCTTCGCTAACAGTTCCTCTGTTTTTGTGTGCCGAAGGTGTGGTCGGTGAACTCAGCGGGCCGGACGCCGAGCAGCTGGTCCCACTGCCGGACAGGCCCTGCTCCTCCTGAGGGCCTGGGAGCTCCCCTCTTCGACACGGTGGCGTCCACAGTGGCTGTGGTGACCATCAGCCCCCCTCTTAAGCCAAACGGGGTGGTCAGTATCTACAGGCTGTTTTCTAATGACACGAGAGGGACTGATGTGGTGGTGAGTATTGTCAACACTGTTTCTGTGCTTCCATTTGAGCTTGTATTTTCTCACTTTAACAATTTTGTTCTTACAAGCTGCTACTGCTGGTTGCAGACTGTCTTCCTCTTCCTTTTCCTGCCCTCCCATTGTTAACTGCTCTGCGATGCTCTCTTCTGGCTGAAGTGCCACCAGCGCTTTCACTCAGCTACACATGTTTCTCAAGGAACTAACCTCATCATTAAGCACTTCAGATGTGGTGATGTGCTGTGGCAACGTGATGGGAATCGGAAGTGTTGTTCAGGGCGAATAACCATCCAAATGAAACACTTCCAGACATCTCCTGCCAGTCCAAATGGTGCAGGTGGGAACTGCAGCCATTAGGAGATGATTGTGTGCTTTGGATAGCCTATGGATTTGAAGTTCAGAAGAAAGTGCTGTATGTGTGCTTCCTTTCATGGTAAAGCATTGAAGAGTAGTGCAAGTAGCCAAGCAACTTCTGTGTTTGGTGTCTCAGCTCAGACACCGTTAGGTGTCCAGAAATGACCGATCTCAGATTAGGAAACCTGCAACTCATTAGAGATATAAATTAGGGAGATATGGGGAAAGGTTAGGGCTGTTGAAGGTGCCTGGAAAAGTTGCCACCAAATAAGTACAAAATGCTTGAATACTTGCCTGTAGCACTATCTGCTTGTTTTTTGCAAGTAGGTAAATATTTGTGTGGGATCTTTTCCCTTACCCCATCTTGCTCAGCTTGGAAGTGCTAGGGCCACCTTCCCAGGTCATCAATCCTGTCCATGAGTTTAAGCTGCCTACCAATTGCACATTATGCACTTATTCCTTCCAGTGCAATTGGCTGTGTCCGTGGCTGATTCAGCCAGTTTGTCTCGTTGGTGCCTGCACAGCCCTCCATTTCCATTCCCTCACACCTGCCATGCTGCTGGCTCGTCTCTGGCTCTGGCATCAAGAATTACCAAGTGCTTTCCTTTGCTTGCTTGACTCTTTCCATCCTATTTTTTGCTGCACTCTGCTAAATCACATGCTGCCAAGCGGGAGCAGATGTTGCCCCTTGTTGGTGTTTTCTGCATAATTTTATTTCTTTGGCTTAAGAAGCTATACCCGCAAATGACTACAGCAAAGAGGTGAAGTGGCAGTTCCTGTGAGCGGCTTCAGAATGAGGGTGCCATTTCCTATGCCAGAACTGCCAGGTCTCCCTTGCTGAGCGTAGGAGAGTTTCCCAACAGGCTCGTCCAGCACCATGGCTGTTTGAATGCAGAGCAGCATCATGTTGGCTCTTGGCTTAGAGGCACCTACCAGAGAGCACGTTCTCCTGTCTGTAAGTAAACTGAGCCACCAGACACATTCTGCCCAATGCTGTCTCCTGCATCCACACTGAGGAAGCTTGTGAGATACGCATGAGTATTTGCTAGCACACTTCTCATGGAGCTATTTTCCACGTTAATTTCTTTTGGCTTCAGTACCACTTATCCTTAAAGGTTTCTTTTTCTCTGTTCCTGAGAATGACATTTGCAAGTTGACAAACAGTGGCCACAGCTCAACTCAAGACGTCTGTGAGGCTGCTGATGGCGTGGTCTTTTCCTTTGAACAGTGCCCTTTAACTTTGTAATGGGAGAAAAATGAGTGCAGAGTTCCCAGTACATAACAGCTGCATTAATGTCAGACTTAAAGGACATGCAGAACCTTGTGGCCGTCTTCTTCTAGACTTAATTCGCCTCCATAACTCTTATTTAGTACTTGTGGTACTTGAAGCTCTGACAAGTTCCCTCTTAATTTTTACAGCTATCAGAAGGGACCGCCACCCAGCAGACAATACATGGGCTAAAACCTTTTACCACATACTCCATTGGCGTGGAGGCCTGCACCTGTTTCAACTGTTGCAGTAAAGGACCCATGGCCCAAATCACCACGCAGCCGGCTCCACCCTCAGAGCAGCCTCCCCCGCAGATCCGCACTGTGACCTCCAGGAATGCCTCTTTCCAGTGGAGCGCCCCTCAGTCACCCAATGGCATCGTCACCAGGTAGGAACTGCCACCCAGCCAAACCTGCCCACCTCAGCTAGGGGTTGTGGCACAACAATTTTGCTGGTCATGAGCTGGAATCGCAGGGCTGAGAGCACTGGATGGTTGTGACAGCCATGCTCCTCCTTCGCAGTGTTGGTTGGTGGTAGCCTGTGTGGCGTAAATGCCATCTGGGAGGTGTTTACACACAACAAAAATTGCTTTTCTCCTGAGCAGGATATTGGGGAGGGTGAAGGTGGAGAGGATGAGTTGTGGGAGTGGAGGTACACATCCTGACAGCTGTGATTGCACAGCCAAAAAGTTGTGAGATCCACTGGCAGCAAAGAGGCAGCTGCATCTTATCCTTACTAAGGCAAATCCTGATTTGCAGAAGCGAGCAGCAAGGTAACAGGCATCATCAGTTTCATTGTGAGTGTGACTGACTTAGAACCATGATTGCTCGTAGGCATCTTTCAGCTGGGGCCAAAATCTCCAAGAGAAAAACTGGGATCAGGTCATAGAATCATAGAATCATAGAATTGCTGAGGTTGGAAGGGACCTTTAAGATCATCAAGTCCAACCATTAACCTACCCTGACAAAAACCACTTCTAAACCATGTCCCTAAGTGCCCCATCTACCCTTTTTTTAAACACCTCCGGGGATGGTGAATCCACCACCTCCCTGGGCAGCCTATTCCAATGTTTAATAACCCTTTCAGTGAAAAAATGTTTCCTAATATCCAATCTAAACCTCCCCTGACATAACTTGAACCCATTTCCTCTTGTCCTATCACTTGTCATCAGGGAGAAGAGGTCAGCCCCCATCTCTCTGCAACCTCCTTTCAGGTAGTTGTAGAGGGTGATAAGGTCTCCCCTCAGCATCCTCTTCTCCAGGCTAAACAACCCCAGCTCCCTCAGTCCTTCCTCATAAGGTTTGTCCTCCAGACCCCTCACCAGCTTTGTAGTCCTTCTCTGGACAGGCTCCAACACCTCAATGTCCTTCTTGTAGTGAGGGGCCCAAAACTGAACGCAGTACTCGAGGTGGGGCCTCACCGGTGCCGCGTACAGGGGGATGATCACTTCCCTAGTCCGGCTCACCACACTATTCCTGATACAGGCTAGGATGCTGTTGGCCTTCTTGGCCACCTGGGCACACTGCTGGCTCATATTCAGCCGGCTGTCCACCAACACCCCCAGGTCCTTTTCTGCTGGGCAGCTTTTGAGCCACTCCGCCCCAATCCTGTGGCGCTGCATGGGGTTGTTGTGACCCAAGTGCAGGGCCCGGCACTTGGCCTTGTTGAACCTCATACCATTGGTCTCAGCCCATCGGTCCAGCCTGTCCAGATCCCTCTGCAGAGCCAGCCTACCCTCAAGCAGATCAACACGCCCGCCCAGTTTAGTGTCGTCTGCGAACTTACTGAGGGTGCATTTGATCCCCTCATCCAGATCATTGATAAAGATATTAAAGAGAACCGGCCCCAGCACCGAGCCCTGGGGGACACCACTTGTGACCGGACACCAACAGGATTTAACTCCATTTACCACCACTCTCTGGGCACGGCCATCCAGCCAGTTTTTTACCCAGCGAAGAGTACACCTGTCCAGGCCACGAGCAGCCAGTTTCTCCAGGAGAATGCTGTGGGAAACGGTGTCAAAAGCTTTGCAAAAATCCAGGTAGATAACATCCACAGGTCCATTCTCTTCTCTGGTAGCCAGACATACAGCAATTATGATGAAATCTATGATTGGCTGTTATGTTATTAAGGCCCTTGACTAATCAAAATCTCAACTTTCTTCTCAGCTATGAGCTCCATGTTTATATGGCTTGTCCCCTGAACCTACAGCCAGCAGTGAAGGCTTGCAGTCCTGGCCCAACTGAGGTGAAGTATACAGGAAAAGGACAGAGTGCCAATGTGTCCAATCTGGAGCCTTACACGACTTACAACCTGCGAGTCGTGTCTTACAACTCTGTTGGCAGCAGCGCCTCAGAATGGATTGGTTTCACTACGGAAAAGGAGCGTGAGTATGAGAAATGGTTCACCGATCAGCAATGCCCACTTCTAATGCACGGGGCTGCGTAGTGCCAAATGACTTCTCCTCTGTGAAAGATGATGTCCACAGAAATCTGCTCTTCCGTATCCCCTGTCACTGTCCCTCTGCTGCCCATTCATTGAAATTCTGCTCTGGGGCTTGGCTGCTCATTCCTTCAAAAATATTTCTTTGCTCATCATCTGATATCACATCCTCTATCTTGGGAGCCTGGAAACCTTTTATTTTACTGAAAATGGGCAGCAAAGCTGCAGAACATAAAATGTTCAAGTATTACCAGAAGGGTGATGTGTAGTAATAAATACACTGTCATGAATAATCCCTGGGAAAAGTGGAGCTCGTGGAAGAGACCTGGTGATTCTTTTCAGGAGCAATCTTACTGTCCTTATTCATGCCACACTTCGGCCAGGGCTCAAGAGACTTTTCCTTGGATGTCACATGAATGACTGGATCCTTGTTGACACTGAAGTAGGAATTTGTTGCTATCTATCTAACCACCACAGGCAGTACTTTAAAGCAATGCGGTGGTCTGCATGGAAATTAAACATGCAGGACCTGTGCCTACAGTCAGAATAGATTTTGCCATCAAAACTGAGTTTGTAGTAGTCTAACATCAGCTTTTATTAAAAAGATCTATAGTGCTGTACCCAGAGTCATTCCATAACAGAGATGGGCATTTCACTTCAGCCTGCCAGGTCAGGGCAAAGAGGATGTTCACTTTTTATCATATAGTCTCATGTCGGGATTTCAGAATCAACTTTCTAAAAATCCCTTCTGCATCACTTGGTAGTTCTGCCTACTAATTACTAAAAATGTATCTGCTACATCCTGAGCTGAAAATTTCAGGTGGAACAGCCCCAGATTTTCTTTGATATGACCACTTAAAAAAAAAAAAAGGAAAAGGTCCTCATCTCTAAAGCTGTGTTCTATTAAATCGCAAAATAAAAAGCTGGAACATGATAATGAACTTTTAAATGGGGAAAATTCATAAAGAACTGGTGAGACATACAGAGCGAAAGGGTTTGAAAGCCGTTTTTAAATCCCTGCCCACTGGCTCTGCAGCCGTGTTCTTTCAGTCTTGCTTTTCTTGCCTTGCTGACCTCTTCACACCAGGTCTCCGAGTCGCTCTGAATGTCTCCTTCCTCTTGCCTGGAAGGCTTCCTTTAGTGGCAGTGGGCAATTAGCAACAAAGTGCAGCTGGACAAGCAGTTTTCTTATGAACAAACCAGCATATACTGGGCACATGGCCTAATGGCAAAGCCAGAAGAGGAGACCACCTCAAACTTAAATGAAGTCTTTTGTCAGCAAGCTGTTGAGCCCAACTAATGAAATCTTCCTCCCTGAAGTGAGTTCTGGGTTTCTTTTCTCTCTGCCTGCCATCTGCCCTTGCTTTTCTGAAGCCCCATGTTTTCATGTATGTGCATGTGTTAAAAGATGATCTTGGGCAATTTCTTGGGGCTTGCGAACGAGCTCTCTCCTTAGCAGTTTGGTTCCCACAGCCCAGCATGCTGCAGCTGAACTTGCACAACATCCTCTGTCTCCCTGTTCCCTTAGGCTGGAATTTAGTTTATACAGTTTTAGTGTCTGTACCACATACACAAAGGCAAAGGAAGGGAGTTCTAGGGTTTTATTTTAAAGATATATTTCTCAGTGTAGAAGCTGGCATGCTACGCAGCTTTCTCTTTTCTCCTTGTATCTTCCCTACTCATACACACGTATATGAGAGAGAGGGGATGCGTGTGATGCATGCTCCCTCGTGACAGAGAGCTTGTGTCACGCAGAGTCTCTTTCTCCATGCTGCATAACTCAGTTGTGCCTGTTGGCTAGAAATGAGCTTTTTTTCCTTCTTTTGCAGCACCTCGGTACACGGCTCCATTCTCCGTTGTCAGCAATTTATCTACCATCCACATAGACTGGAGTCGCACGTTTGTACTGAACGGCCGCCTGAAGGAGTACGCGTTAACCGAGAGTGGGCAACGCATCTACAGTGGCTTTGACACTGAGCTATATTTACCAAGGACGTCTGACAAAAGTCAGTTTCAATTTCCTATCGCTTTCCCTCTGTGAAGGACTGGTGAGCTAAATAATATTATTGTGTGCTAAATTTAAGAAAAACTCTCCATAGCCATGCCAAGCTAAGAGCACAGGAGCATACTGCAGACACACTGAAGTGCATCTAAGCAGATGCTTGAAACAAAAATCCTTGGAGCTAAGCTTCCTCTTAAACATTGTACCTGACTGGGTGAGACTGAGTCTGCTCTGGTTCATTGTGAGGGTCCAGCTTTCCCAAATCCTGGAGCTGCATTGCAATTCCACCCTTCAGGGCTACCCTCTGGGACACGCATGGAAATCTTTTTGTCCAGCCTGCTCCAGGTGAACCTGCTTTGGCAGGGGGGTTGGACTAGATGATCTCCGAAGGTCCCTTCCAACCCCTACCGTTCTGTGATTCTGTGGTCTTCAGCTTCAGAAGAGACTGGAGCCTGAATTTTCATTTGAATCAAATTAAGTCAGTAGCTCTTGGAATCAGCCAGTTTTTGAAACGCAGTTTCTCTTTCAAAAACTTGTGATCTTTAAAATACAGGGAACCTCTGTCAACTCGGGGTGGGGGGAACACCAAGAAAAAATGTTTTCTGTTTTTAAGGCATTGGGTTTTCTGTATGTCAAAGGATTTTGTAATTTGTTTTTTACCTTCCTGGTTACTGCAGTGATGCTAATACATTTCTTTTTTTCACTCAAACATTCTTAACATGTTTGTATCAGGCAGGGAGCCTGAGGGATTTAGGGCACAATGATGAATAAATTGAAAGGTCCCAGTTACATTGGAAGAGAGAAGATTGGGTGGTGAAGGAGGAATGTAATTTGTAACAACACCATAGTGGTGCCAACCTATGATCTGCCATGGTTCATAGTTTAGAAGTTCAATACTGATGTGTAAGGGATTATGAGGCTCCGATCTGGGACTCAGGTGGGTTATGATGGGTTATGGGCTATGCCTGCCTTGGCTTCTCTCAGACCTGGCTGTCTCTGATGGTGGATCATGGTGAAGAAGCAGCACCTACAGAATTTGGATTTCTCCTGCTGACAGCATGTTCTAACCTTTTTTTGCAGCCTTTTTGTTTCAAGTGACCTGCATTACTGATGAAGGGACTGCCATGACACCGGTCATCAAGTACAGCGCTGCAGATGGAGTTGGTAAATATGTGAAGAGACGGCCTAGCACCTATTGAATTTACGTGTTTGTGAGAGAAATTTGATATGTCGTGCATGCCAGATAGGGTGGCAGGTCATTGCAGGATCAGGGGATTCCTTAGTGTCCTTAGGGTATGAAGTATGTAGGTAATATGCCTTTTTTGCCATGGGTGGCTTTCCGTTTCTTTATGTCATGATCAGCTTCAGATCCTTTCTCCAGATATGTAATAGTTCTTTGTTGTATTTTTACGCAAATATTTTGCTGCAAAATGTAGTGCTTTTTCCTCCTGAATGGAATCTGCTGTCTTCCAAATTTTATTTCCAAATGAAGATTATCTTGAATTCTAATCCCGTCCTCCCACGTTCCTCCTCAGTTTGACAATGAAATTACATATCCTCTCTCCCCCCTGCAACCCATCGACCCCTCCCTTCGTATGGCCAGCCAGCCAGTCTCTGCAGCCTCACCTGGGATGTGTTCCCTAGCCAGTTTATGAGGAGAATGTCACATGAGATGCTGTCAGGACCTGGTTTCTAACGCCTGCTGTTTCCCTTCTGTCCACGAGGCCTTTGCTTCTTTGTGGAAGCGCAGGAGTTTGGGGTGGTGACATCCCAGTCAGTAGTAGGCGCCTACCAGTAAAATGTCACTATTTATCATCTCCTTAGTTTTCTGCGAAGCAAAGCTAAGCTCAAACCGTTTCTAACCAACATATTGGGTTTAATTCATTTATTTATTTTTTGATTGTATCTTGTTCAGCTTCTTAAAATAGACGGGCTTTGTCTTTGCAATTACTCTTTACATTGCATTTCCCTTATATCCCCTTTCATGCTTTCACTCAATCCTCCTGCAGAATTTCAGGCAAGGCTGCTGTAAAGGCATTTTAAAATGTTCCCAGCTGCTCTATGTCCATCGCCTTTCACATTTATCTATCATCTCCTTTGTTCTTTTGATTGCTGCTTGTACCCAGGGTCTACTGCAAACTCAATCGGCACCGCAGGCAACTTGCAGAGGAGGCTTGCTAGCAAAGGTGATGGAAATTCCTTAGCGAAGAGGCTGGATATACATGGAGGATTGCAAATAACCAGGAGATCCTGTCACTGAGATTTCATACACTTGTTTTGTGTATGAGCAAAGCCAAACAAGTGGCTGTTTTTTTCCTAACAAGTGGGGGAAGGAGGAATAAAATGTTTCATGTTGTTTGCTTTTGTATTAATTTATCACTCATTTCAGTTACGTCTTCCTCCCTCTCTCTTTTTAACTGCACAGGCCTGCTGCTACGCAGTGCTGGAGAGAACGTCCTCTGTCTGTACCGCTCTGAAATTACCGTAGTCATTTCCACTCTTCAAGGTTACTTGGAGAACCCTTTTTTTCTTGCATTCCACCTCCACCGCCTCCTTTCTCAAGAGCTGCTGATGCAGTGGTGATTTCCAGCCTAAGCAGCAATGCCAGAACTTTAAGCAGGGTCTCTTGAGGGTAGTAAGCTTTTTATTATAGCCCGCTAGCATATTGAACCATTATGCCACCTTGAACATAAGTGCAAATAAGCACATGACGACAAAATTACTTAAATTTCTGCCTAATTTATTAGCAAGGAAAGGGATAGCATATTGTTAAACGCTTTCTGAAATAACATTCCCTTTCTCCCCTAATCCCTCTTGATTTTTACAGGTCTGATCTTGACAACACCTGGAGAGAAGGACAAAGCAGAGTCCAAACGTGCAAAATTCTACAACGAGTTGTGGTTTGCAGTGCTGATGGTAGTTCTAGGTTTGATCCTCTTGGCTATTCTTCTCTCCCTAATTCTTCAAAGGAAAGTCCACAAGCAACCCTATGCACGAGACAGACCTCCTTTAGTTCCACTCCAGAAAAGAACATCACCAATGAGTGTGTACTCATCAGGTGAAATCCATCCGGTACGTTCGGTATCTATCGTGTTATACTTTTATCTGCCGCCCCCCCCCTCCCCCCCCCCCCTAATTTTTCTTCCTCCTTCCACCATTTTGTTGCACTCTTGATTACCAAGTGAAGGCTGTTCAGTGTAGGAAAAAGGCCGTCTGGTGTACCTATGTGGGTACAGAGAGCCAGGCTACAGGTGCTTAGTCCAAAGAGAGCCCTGTGGCACCTGCTCTGCAGGCCCTGAAATGCTTCTGATGCCAACGACAAACTTTGGGTCCGGCGTCACAGAAAATACAAAGCCACTGGTGTCACCTCATGTTAGCTGACATCTGCAATAGAGCTGAAAGGCATGCTGTGAGAAGGTAGGTGATAAAATGTGTTTTTCAGAGGAATCTTTCACGTGTTTCCAACTATCTGTTGTGGGCGCCTAACCAGGATTAATCTGATAGTCTTTGTCAGGTATCCATGGAATGTGCCTGCAAAAAAGCAGGACTTAGGGAGAGGCGCTATTTCTTTCTAGTATCCACCCACCACCCAGCTGGACTGTTCTAGGACAAGCTGCGTACCAGGAAGGTTTGGGGGAGAGTGAGTGAAACCGAGGGACACAAAATGTGTGTCTGTGCATCTGTGCACATAGAGCCACAGTGGGACCACGGGAGGGGGGAGGACTGCTGGGGAGTGATAAAGAGGAAGCCTTTGTATCATTGTTATTATGACAAGTTATAAATCTGTAAAAAAAAAAAAAAAATGGATAAAGAACGTGTTCCACCATGTAGCAGAGTAGGAGTGCTCTCCTACCCTTTGAGGAAAAGCAAGACAAAAGGAATATGGCAATTGTTACAAGACTGATAATGGGAGCAGCAGTGCCTTCCATTTCCGTGCTTCTTCCCAGGCATAGGCCATGAGATGATTCTTCTTGTCACTTCTCAGCTTCTTTTTCCTGCGAGTGCCATCAAGCAGGATAGTGACTCCTGCATCCTTCACGCATTCTGTTCCTTCTTGTCTCAGTGCCAAGAAACTGCATCTGTGCCTCACCGAAGCAGCTCTTGGAAACAATGGGATTTCCAGCGTGCCCCTTCTCCTGGCAAAGGCTAAGCGCATAAGAAACTTCTTTTTTTGGTCTCATGGTCTTGATTCCCTTTCCTCTACAGTCTGTCATGTTGTGTTGTTCCTCTTGACTTTAAAATGTCTTTGCTATTGGCGTGCCCGCACAATTCCTTTCCATGTTCCTCCCCCTTCTTTAATTTTCTTTTTTTTCCCCTTTTTCTTTTTTTCAAAAGCTCACGGACATAATAGAAAGGAAGATTCTACAGCGCATCAGTTGAAGGACTTAGTCTGAAAACCTGAAATGTTAGGATAGTGCTGCTATGAAGTGGCAACATCGCTTGTGTTGTACAATTGTTAGTGAGGTCATGTGGCAAGCAAGGCTGGCTGCCCACGTGGTACTTGGTGACCGGTTAAAAGTTAAATACTGCCTCGTCTTCGCCGGTTCCCCTACTCCCCACATCCTGCTACACTGCTCCCCTCCTCACACTCACACCCCCCCGTAAGGAACAACCTGCACCTCCTTGCACCCAGCCCTGCCCTAATGCTTTTCCTCCCTCTCTTCACTCTCAGTTTGAGACCGTTGCTGACACATCTGATTCGTCAAGCAGCGTCACGCTCAAACGTTACAGAATGCACTTTGAGGTAGAGTGGTTATCTTGCAGCGGTGCCAGATGCGTGATGTGCCGGATGACCCAAAGAGCATGCATGAAGGCATCTTACGTTGCATGTTTCTCCTGGTGGGTGAATGTCTTTTCCCTGGTCGTGATAACTGAAAAAGGAAGTCTGCTAACATCCCGCTGCTGTGCAAGTCTCGGCTATCATTCTGCTAGTCAAAAATCTTTGGACCTCTGACTACTTAAAAAAAAAAAAAATTAGGGAAAGGAGGAAAAAAAAAAAGAGAATAACAGGGAAACTCCTGTTTTACAAGGTTGGGTTTTTTCCTTTTTAATGATATGATTGTTCTACAGTGGGGAAAGGTCCATTTTCTTTTTCTTTTTTTCTAACTGTGCATGATTTTTGAAGCATGGTTTTCTCTGTTCTCTTCCAATCCTGCTTTGGTTTTGTTCAAATAAAGCATTTGAGACCATGCCCTTTGTTTTTCATTTATTAGTTTGTGTCTTCCTCATAGGGGCTGGCAGATACGAAAATTCCAGGAGCTGGTTCTCCCATGAGCAACCGCAGTGTCCATATCGCATCTGGGGCAAGGAGACCAAGTCAGGGCCAGCTAAGTCGCACATATTCCCAAGCCTCTCTTCATCGTAGTGTCAGCCAGCTGCTCGACCTCTACGACAAGAAGTCTCTTGTTGAAGAACCACCTTGGGATGCCATTATTCGCAATCATCGCACCACTGGTCGTGGCTTGGTAAGGACTCCTGTTCCTCTGTGATGCTCTCGTGTGTCAGCTGCTAGTGATTTGTCTGTTCTGTCAGGGTTGTTTGCCACCAAAAGCGAGAGGAAATTTCTACCACTTCTGAAACTCACTGAACTACATTCTGTAAGCCAGTTCTGGCGTACCAACATCCAGCACGTGTATGGGGGGTTTGCACGCTAAACCAAACTATGGTGTTAGCAGAAGATCAGCAGATGGGAGTAGGAGCTTCCCTTTTTAGCATCAGGAAGCTGTTTTTTTGGCTAGTGAGATCACATAGTGGTACACTCGGGGTGGGCTATTAGTCCACAAGGAATTAAATCATGGGGATATGATAGTTCTGAGAAAATGACCAAAGGCTGTCACAGTACCCCTGACTCAGGCAGTCCATGAGCTGCAGATCAGTGCAGACTGGAAGGTTAACCTGTACTTGTGGGGTTTTCCCTATAGCTAAGTATCACTATGTTCTTACTTAAGCCTTATCATCTTCCTTAGTCCAGCTGTTATGGTTTTAGCAACACCCCTGCATCTCCTTTAGTCTGGTACAGCTTTGGCTTACATGCCTTTTTTTCCCCCCCCGACTCCTACAGTATGTGGATGAAGAAGACCTTGTCAATGTCATCAAAGGCTTCAGCACAGTCACCAAGGAGCACACCACATTCACTGACACCCACCTCTGAAGAACACAACCACCTTCTCTAGAAAATGGAAAGTGGGTAACTTGCCAAAAGCAGCCTGCACGGACTTTGCGGGAGGGGATAAGGCTGCTGTTTCCCCACCCCATGCCCACTAGTTAAAAGATAAAACTGTTTGTTGGGAGGGAATGTGGGGATTAAGTTGGCCTTTTTTCACCTTCTCTTTAACTGTATAATAAACACTGTGTGTTAGCACTGACAGAAAGGTAAGAGAACAGTTTGAAAATCCTTAAGTCATACAGTAGTAGAAGACTGTGAAGGTGGAGGCTTTCATCTTTGTCTCTCATCCAGCTCTCACAGTTGAGAAGGGTTGTGGGGGCGGGAGGGGGGCAGCGTGTTTGGTAAAGAAAATGTTTTACCTGTCCAAAACCCAGCATGTGGCTAAAAGGGGCCTTCCCAGCAGGACGGCCATGTCTTTTCCTGGCCTGAAAAAGCTCCACCACAAAATTGTGTTCATGCACAGGTGAATAAACAGCAAATGAAGGAATTCTTATGGAGTTGATTGAACCTTTGCGTCCTCTCCCTCCCTCCTCCCCACCCTCTTGGCTCAAGGCTTAAAAAAACCCCCCAAAACCCAAAAGCCATTAATGAATGCTTTTTCAGAGACAGAAAACCTCCTAATCCACTCCCTATTAAACACTTGCTGTCACGGCCTTCCCTTTTGCTTATGTATTACTAATCTACAGGCAACAAAATTTGTTCACCACCCACAGTAAACTAGGAGCAAACAGCAAGCAGCCAGTGCAACACAGGTAGGAAATATCATGTCAAGGCACTTGTAATTGAGAATTATTATACCATGACAGTAAACCTACTCCCGTATTCATCTCTGTCCTTCTTCCAGGGAAAGTGACAAGGAAGCCCTCAAGAGACTGACGGTTCTGTGTATTCTGCCAAGCGTATTTTTATGCATGCGCTCAGTCACAATCACCAAAACCCATCATCTGATACCACACATTTTCAGAAAGTACAAGCAACACTCCTCTGGCAATTTATTTGGGCTAAGAGGCAAAATGATATGCTATTTTGAATAGCTTCCTCCTTAACCCGCACAAAACATTTCAGATTTCAGACAGCAGCATACAGAGCAACGATCCCATTCATAAAACAAGACTACAGAGGCAGCTCTGTGAATTAGGCAAATTCCAGCCAAGACAGCAGCAGCTCTGCAGAGCAATGTGTGGCTGCATCTAAACAGCATCTTCCACCGAGAAACTGAGTATTCCTTTAGCACCCTCCCTTCCCCCAAGACAAAATAATCACAACATATCACATGCCTGACCACATTTATGCGAGAATGCACAACAATATTCTGGATTAAGTACCGTACTACATTTTGGAGCATTACATAAAGCCACACACTGATGTGGACGACTCTTCAAAGATTCGGCAGCAACCAGGTACTTCCTCATAACCTTACAATTTTCATTCTGGGTTTCAGAACAAAGTCCCATTCAAGAAAGAACCCATAACATGTAGTGTTAGGCCTGCTACCAGTCAGAGAGCACCTGCACCTCATCTTTGCCACCAGTCACATTTTCACAGGCCATAGTCTTGGCAGGATGAGTCATTCTTCCGGTGACGTGGTGAAGCAGCTGTCTTCGTAGGCGATGGAGAAGCCACACCAGGTAATTCAGGCCCACCTTCAGCAAAGACTGGTGCAGAGGCCAGGAGAGGCACCTTCTTCCTTCCCAGGAAACCAGCTCCTTCAAACCCCATTTTCTTTTTGCTTTCTGCTTTGGCTTCACTCTCCTCTTCTGCTCCTCTTCTTTTGGGATCCAGGGAACTCTCTGGCAGACGGTGAACCTCTGTACTGCAACACCCTCCTGCATCTGTCACGCCTGTGCCTCGTGCTTCAAGTGCTGTTGTCAGCACTGCCTTTCTTTCAGCTGCACTGCCCTCAGCTGTTGCCTTCCTGGCCTCTGTCTGGCTTGAATTCCCATTTGCAGCAGCTGCCTTTTCGGTTGGGCTTTTGCTGGGTAAGTTAAAAGCCTGAAAGTCCCGGTAACTGTGAAAGCTCTCCGTCCGCCTTGCTCTTGCCAACAGGGGGCTTTCTCTGTATGGCCGCACAGAACCATAGGTGGCTGTTTCATGGATCGTTTCATGGTGCTGCAATTGGAGGCTTCAAAAAAGAAAAGCAACAACCAAGGACAAGGAGAGCAGATGTCAGGCTGAGAACAGCAACCGGTTCTTCTGCACACCCTGCTCCCACCCACCACTGCAACTTCCACTAAATAGCAATATACTCATCACAGCCCCCACGCAAGGGCTTCCACATCACTCACTTCAGTCTCTTGTATATAGAAGTCTTGTATACAAGTCATGTATATAACTCAACTCACAGTTGTCATGTATATAACTCAACTCACATGTATATAAACCAACAGAAACTGAGGTAGTTGTGTGTGTAGTTCAAGACACGCAGGGCATGGATTCAGGGGCTCAGCTACAGCATTCAGGTCACAAAACGCCTCTTTCCCTACCCGAAGGGTAAAACCTTTGGTGTCTGCAGCAGGTGCCCCCCTTGCTGACCTACCTGGAATTAGATTCCCGAAGCCGGTTTGGCTGAACTACTGAGGTGGCAGGACTGATGTTGGGTGTAGCACAGCGAGACGTACTCAAGTCACACTGGTCAAGCAACTTGAGCAGCTCTTCTTCTGTGGGGCCGCCGATATCTGAAAGAGACAGCTCTTAGTGCCCAAGACCATTTACTGTAGTCATGCACATGTGAGGACAGAAAAAGAGGCACACCGCAGTCCTGGCATAACACAACTTACCTTTGTCTTCGCTCTTATTAACCATGTCCATAGCTGTGGTCAGGTCCCACATCTGGATGCTGCCATTTGAATGCCCCGTGAAGAGGTAGCGGCGTGGCCGGGAGCCCATTCTGCTGGATCCTTCACATTCTCGCACAGTAAACGATGAGATGGTGGTGCAGTCAACTGCCTGGATCTCACAGATCCTACAGGAAGAGAAACCCCAAGTTACCAAAACAATTGCCCCTGGCAGAGTTTGGCAAGTAAAGTCAGTACTGTTTTGATTTTCTGAGAAGGCACCAAACTTATCATCAGAAAAAGACCTTTCTTCCAGACAAAACTCCTTCCCGTGAAACACCCTCACGCTGCTCAGCAGCAGACAGTACTTTCCTCCCCAAACCATCTGCACCCTTTTTACTACTTGTTTATTTTTAATAGGGAACCCCCATATGTTTGATATCCAGTTTCAATGATGAGAAACCTAAGGCTCTCACAAGAATGACAGCAACTAGCCCCTTCACATGCTAGGCACTCTAGGAAACTAACCTGTAGAAACAGCACATTTAACCTTATAAAAGATATGCAAAGAAATCCAAGGATGATAAAACCAAGGCTATCTATACAGATAAATTTTGTCTTATGACAAATGAAATATCACCTGACATGGCAGATCTCCATCGCTTTTTCCCCGTTATTTTAGAAGCTTATGTGGGGAATGAGAGGAAAAGGACTCCCAAAACTAAGCTGCTAAGCCAGACTCCACACCAGAACCTCACATATTCTGGCTAATTTGTTTTACTGGCCCCTTGGTATTGAGCTTTTTACCCAAGAAGTGCCAAAATAAGTAATCTAAAAAAACCCAAACTCTTCATCACATCCTAATCTAGCCTGAAGGAGTTGGGCGGGGGGGGGGGGGCGGGTAGGGGGAAATCACATCAGTAATCTGCAGGGCTTGTGTCCTCAATTCAGATGCCCATAGTGTTAAGGCATCAGCCTTTTCACCCAGATTCAAAGTTATTAGACAAGAGATGCAAGAATCGTAAGAAGCATAGAACTGAGATGCACCATCTTTTCTGATCTCTTGCCATCTTCCTAGCCTAACAGGAAGAGCAGCTGTGGTTATTTGGCAGCTTTTTTTACTACATTGGCAGCAACCTAGTAGAATATTATGAAGTCAAGCCTAAGTAAATAATTCTATAGCTGACCTAGAAGACAGTCTCTCAATTTTCAAGGTTCTAATATCTTCAAAGACAAGTACAAAGGAAGAGGGAAACTGCTTCCTTGTCTACCTTTGTCAGCAGCATAATCCCTGCCACCAGCAACTTCGGTATTAGTTTTGAAATTTAATGATAGCATAGTACCATAGCTGAGAGTTATACATTCTGTAGAGGCAGACAAATGTTTGTTTTATGAGCTGAGGAAGTGAGCCATCATGAAGTGAGTCTCTGATACCACTTTTTTCAAATTGTCATTTGGCTTCTAGGTTACAGTAGATCATTAAGTACAGTTCTGTTACTAACACGCAAACTAGAAGCTTGCTAAGTGCAACTGCATGCATCCCCAAGGGATGGGAGACCCCACCACCTGAACAGTCTTGCTCCTTTCCCACTTAAAACCCTAAAAATGGAGGTACCTTTTCCCAGTTGAAGAGAGCCTTACAAACAGCTTATTAGTGATGGGGACGACTTTTTGGATAAACACCTGTTGATCATCACGTTCACCAAAGGGTCCTAGAGAAAAAAAAAAAAAAAAGAAAGATTGCTTTTTTGTTTGTTTCAATTCCCTCACCCTCTTCCCCACACAGTCCTAAAGACCCAAACTCATATTAGTATGACCACAGCAATTCTAAAGCATCAGGACCAGAGAACTGAAGATGACTAATAGCTAGAAAAAGCCACCCAATAGTTAGAAACCTCTACAGAGGCTACAGATTTTTTGTTCTTTTCTTTTAAAGGACACCTATTCTTGAGTTTCCTGCATGTTCCTGGAGGAATTACTATGTCAGTAGAAACCCTACATTAGGCCTCTATAATAACAATAAGTACTTTCTTATTTTGCAGCTCCTAGATGTCTAAAGGCTTAATCAGATTTCTTGCCATAGTACTGGCCCCACTCTGTGTTCACAGGGCACCCTGTTCATCAGAGGTTCATTTGCAAGACTCAGACCATAAAGGAATCTAGACTACCTGTCTAGCCATATTTACTGACATGCATTCCTTCAGTATCTTGTTATAGCAATGTGTTACCACCATGTGCCTCTGCAGTTTCAAGGCTTCAGTAAACTTGTCACAACTTCAAATTCATTTCAGAATTTTTTACGTGTGTATCATTTAACCCCAACTGAACAGCGAACTGGAATCTGCAGTAGACCCAAACCTTACTATGCTCATCTCCTTTAATACAGACTCCTGCGCTTTCTGTCATTCTCTAGTTAAACCAAAAGTGAAACACTACATCAGTTTACTCAAGGAAAAGGTACAGTATCTGTGCTTGAAAGTTTTTCCTCCCTTCTTCTCACTTTCAGAGTAAGCCCTTTTAAGTGCCCTCACTGTATACAGCCTAAATAGTGATTATGTCCAGGTGAATCTTACGGATGATCCCTGCCATCTTTTCAAGGGAAGAGCAGTATATAAGAGCTTATACCCATCAATTGACTTGCATGTTATAGGGTTGAAGGTCTGTTAAACCTTTATGAAATCAGTAAATGTACAGGCTCAGCACAGCGCATTTGAGAGACATCCTACCAATGTCATTTCCAGAACAGTAACTGCCATGACTCTCTGCTTCCTCCAGGGATAAGATTTTGAATGATGCAAGAGGTGTTGAGCCTGGCTGAGTTGAAATCATGCCCCGGAACCGAGTCACGGTCCACGTCCGTACATGGTTGTTATCAGCACAAACTAGAAAGGAAAAGATATACAATAACATTTACAAGGGATGACAAAACTTTTGAGATAAACTTCTATAATGACTTCTAAAGACTGAGTGATAGAGCAGAATTTGGTCAATGTCAGGTCACATAGCATCTCCAGATAATTATCTAACAACCTACAAATTGGTGCTGATGTCCTGGTTTCTGTCAGTTTTCTCTCTTCCCTTAGAAATTCAAGAAACAAACTGAGGCAGGTGGAACACAACATAATGCTTAGCAACATGGTTTAGTGATGGTTTTGTCAGCGTCAGGTTGATGGTTGGACTCAACGGTCTGAAAGGTCCCTTCCAACCTAGACAATTCTATGATTCTATGATTAAGGTTGGACTGAGTCAGCACCAGCAGCCTACAACACACTTCGATCCTGTGTGTGGAGATGCTAGGACAAGACATGTCATGAGAGCAGTATGGCAGCAGAACCCTCACCACACAACAGCACTCTTCTATCTCATTCATCAGCCACTCAGTTTTCTACATACAGATGGGCCCCTTTCCTAGCAGTGAGGGTTTAGCACCAAGTTGCAGGGGAACAGATGATCTCTGGACTGTTTGTTTGCAGTATAATTGGATAACATGTTTCCTGATCCTTTTTAAAAAAACAATGGGATAGCAGCAGAAGGTAAATCTGTTCTCTGCCATGCCCTGGTTGCTGGATTCTGGGTGAAAAAGATTCTTACAGAAGAAGGAGGGATTGCATCTTCCCTGAAATCAAGACACTTTCCTGCGCGTAAGACAGGACAAATAGGATAGCACACGGGAGACTCCTGAGAAAACACAGACAGCCCTTTGAAGCCATTGGGAAGCCTTTTTCTAGAGCCCAAGAGGAGATGGTGCACATTTTGCTGGAACCCAGAAAGCTCCTGAAAGGTTGTTAAAAGAAGACAAGTCCTAAAGGACCTGCCCACAACAATAAGACTTGACAGGGATACATTTGTTTACAAACCCTTTTATTTCCACAAATGGCAATCTCGGAATAAGACACAAACGAAAGAGTTAGTTGTTCCAGTATTTGGTCAAATAAAACCTAGGCCTTTTAACTGCTAAAGGCTTTGAAGAATGCTTGCTTTAAGAAAGAGGATCCAAGCCAATCTAGCCCCTCCCCTGCCCCTGTCCAACTCATTTCTATCACATGTGGGAACAACGCAAGTTAAAGCAATGCATACAAATACTTCATTGCTCAGGAGGAGGGGGGAACCACCAATATAAATTTCTGCACAGAAAAGAAGATTACCTGACACAAGGTGTTTCTCCGAGAGCATGATCTTCGTAACAGGACTTCGATGAACTGTGAAGGTCTGGAAGAGCTGAGGCCCAGACCCAACTGTTTCAGGGTGCTGTACAATCACCCTCACTGCTCCAGAGCTGGTGCCATATGCAATCTCAATCCAATTGCCACTTACACCTAAAGCAAGCAAGAACACAGTTGTTCCCCCCAGGAATGAAAGCTTCTTTTACTGAAGACAGGTAATGAAGCAGTAGAAAACAGTATTTCCAAGCTTCCACAGTAAGATAGGTATTTATTTTAAACACCGTTTACTCATTATTTTTCCATGACCAGACGTGATGTTCTACCACTAAAAAAAACCCCAATGTTTGCTCAATTCCATACCACACTCTTCAACAGTGTCTTAACAACAGCCTTCTCACCCATTCTCTCCCCCCTCCTAGAACTGAAAGAAGAGATGGATAGTCACATGATCGGAAATCTTGGCACTCCTTACAGTGATATGGTCAATACATGCCACATACCATTTATTTTTCTGCCATTGTGGGAGGCAAATGTGAAAGCAAGGCAAGAGCAGGGAGGTAAAAAGGTCACTGTGCTATCAATATAGCTGTGTGTATGTGAGTTACTACGTGAGTAACCAGTTTCTCACAGCTGCTTTTTTGGGGAGTTTTTACTTTGTTTTTTTATTTGGTTTAGTTTGGTTTGGTTTTTTGTGTGGGTTTTTTTTAATTTAACTGTGGGTTTTTTTTAATTTTAACTGTGATTACAAAAAAACATATGGAAATGTTTTTTAGTGCATTTGTTATAAGATTAGACACAACAGCAAGGTTGTTTCCCCCTCAGTTCACCACAAACTATTTCATTGAATACAATTCATAATCTAAGTGCATATCTTGTGTAAAAGGCTTAAAACCAGCAAAGGTACATTATGCACAAGCATTAATAAATGATGCATTATGTTATTATGTTATACATTAATGTATAATGCATGATGTACCAGCATATGCACATGTACATGTAAGTACATGTCCTATTTATACATATGTAGAGATAGATGTAAGGGGAAACAGTTACGCCTAGTGTTTATCACTCATTTGAAGATGATTAAATCAAGAAAAATTCATAGTTTCTGTTAAGGGCTATGTTGTCTGCTTCAGCCCTGCTATGCAGCAATAGAAAAAGTTCATTCAGAAAGAAGAAAAAACCCACATCTGTAACAGACTCTGACTGAAAAGACAGTAATAGAATACTGACTGGTTTTAGGTGTGAGGTAGACACTGAGCGCTGTTATAGCATCATTGGAGGGATCATGGTACAATTCTGTCACTAGAAGATCATTGTCTTTCATTCGCAATGGGAACTTCTGCATGTCTGTGGGGAAGAGACATTTGTTTATTACTTTGAATAGACAGAGTTATTCTGATGCAACTTAGACCAATTAAAAAGTTTAAGAACAAAGCTGCTCAGTACCACCTCCTTTTGATTCCACCCTGCCTCTATTTCTTACCTATATAGTAGATAGAGCCGTTGTTACAGCCCAGCAGCAGAAAGGACCCAGCAGTATCATAGCTTGTGATAGGAACAACATCCTGAACCTAGTGCAAACAGAAAGGGAAAAAAAAAATAAAAATACACAAATCAAGAAATTAGGTTGCTACTTTCTCAGTTTTCAGACATTTCGCTACATTTTATTGAAGAACACCTGAGTTTAATACTTCACACTTTCTGTCCTATCCCTTCTTCCCTTTCCAACAGCTCCTTAAGAGGTTGCTGGGCAAAGGAAGTAGATATCGCCTCTCTAAGCCTTCCTTTACCCCCAGTTCTTGTGTCCCTCTGCCAGCCTCTACGGGGATCTCAGCCTCTAGCAAATATATGATGAGGGCGAAAAAAAATCTTGTCTCACTTCCAATACGTATCCACACCAAGTAAACTGGAAGGCAGCCCTGTCATATTTTACTTATTGGTCTGTACCTTAAGGTGAGGGATTAAGAATGCCCTCTCTTTGCCCTCTAGGATCAAAAGGAGTGCTTATCCCCTCAGGTGGGACAGAGATCTCAGGCAAAGAAAAAGTTTAGCTTATGCTAGGTATGACCCCCTATTTCAAGCAATTCTTTTTTGCTTCAGCCCCAAGGAAGAAAAAGCCAAAAGTCATTTTATACAGAGCTCTCAAAAAACGCATAAAGTCATAGCATTTTTCCTGTACTCCATACATTTCAATCAGTCCACTTAATGGACACCGAATACTAACTCACTCATCGAAATTTCAGCTTAAGTGCTCATTTCTCTCTGACCAGCAGCATCCTTCCGATTGTTTCAGAGACTTGCAAAATTATTTGCAAAATATCTACAAGGATCCTGTTGGATAAAAGCAAAACAACCAAAGAAAGCTCCTTACACCCCAAAGAGCTAGCACTCTAAACTGGTATCCATTCCTAACCTAAGAATAGCCTGTAAGCCCCTAAAACATATTCTAAGCCTATCACTCGGACTTACAAAGAAGGCTGAAACATGAGTATAGCTTCTGCTTATTTTCCAAGGGAGGTGGGGTGGGGAGCGGAAGAGGCACTTTCCCTCTTTTCCTTGTTTAAAGAAGTACACCTCTCTCACTTACACTCACCTGTAATTCAGCACAGATCCAACGCTAAAAATAAATTATTCTTGGAAAGCACTTGGATTTTCCCTGTATAACTGATGATTGAATAACCTGGCAAAGGATCCTTTCCAATTACTGAAAAGAATTCCTGTTCTTTTCTCAATGCTTTCACATAGTACTTTTTCAGATACAGCTGTTTAAGTACCCTACCCTCCCCACAGTCAAATTCATATTACACCTAATTAAGTAAGGTATCTAATGATGTGGGCCACAGCACTAAGTTTCGAAAGATTTATTTTTTTTTCCAGGCTACTTTAAAGAAGTAGTAAAAGAGCAGAAAGGCAAGAAACTAAACAGAGAGGCGTTTAAGAGTTTACGGATCAAGCTGCGGTGTGCTCTCTGGTTCTGTGGTTCAAAGGTACATACAGAAGCTCTCCCATCTGCAAAAAGCTGACAAAACTAATGAAGGTAGAAGCAACCTATTAATGCATATACCACTTCACTCATCACCTTGCAGAAGACATAACTGCAAGGAGAGGTCTGAGCAAGAGGATCTACAATGCTGCCGATGGCAGAGACTGACTGACTGGATCAGAGAGATCATATAAAACAAGGAGAGTCCTTCCTTCTGCAGCAGAGAGCGCTACCCACAGTGATGCCATACAACAGTCACTGGTGAAACACGGCCAGTGAGAATCCTCACTTCTCAGACTACGTTTTTCTGTCATACTCTATTGCATTATGTTACCTCTGACTCTGTTAACACTAAACATTCTGCTTCCTTTAAGCTCTCCTATACTAAGAATTTCATTACTGATGTATCTAGCACCCACAACCTCCTCTCCTTGGTGCACACAACTGAAAACATTGCCAGAGAAATGAGTACTAGGGAAACCACCTCAGCTAGTCTGCTCAAATCTCCAATATGGGAAGAAGATAGAATCATAGAATCATAGAATTGTTGAGGTTGGAAGGGACCTTTAAGATCATCGAGTCCAACCTTTAGCCTACCCTGACAAGAGCCACTTCTAAACCATGTCCCTCAGTGCCCCATCTACTCTTTTTTTAAACACCTCCAGAGATGGTGAATCCACCACCTCCCTGGGCAACCTATTCCAATGTTTAATAACCCTTTCAGTGAAAAAATGTCTCCTAATATCTAATCTAAACCTCCCCTGACGTAACTTGAACCCGTTTCCCCTCGTCCTATCACTTGTCACCAGGGAGAAGAGGTCAGCCCCCATCTCTCTACAACCTCCTTTCAGGTAGTTGTAGAGGGTGATAAGGTCTCCCCTCAGCCTCCTCTTCTCCAGGCTAAACAACCCCAGCTCCCTCAGTCCTTCCTCATAAGGTTTGTCCTCCAGGCCCCTCACCAGCTTTGTAGCCCTTCTCTGGACACGCTCCAACACCTCAATGTCCCTCTTGTAGCGAGGGGCCCAAAACTGAACGCAGTACTCAAGGTGGGGCCTCACCAGTGCCGAGTACAGGGGGATGATCACTTCCCTAGTCCGGCTCACCACACTATTCCTGATACAGGCTAGGATGCTGTTCGCCTTCTTGGCCACCTGGGCACACTGCTGGCTCATATTCAGCCGGCTGTCAACCAACACCCCCAGGTCCTTTTCTGCCGGGCTGCTTTCAAGCCACTCTGCCCCAATCCTGTAGCGCTGCATGGGGTTGTTGTGTCCCAAGTGCAGGACCCGGCATTTGGCCTTGTTGAACCTCATACCATTGGTCTCAGCCCATCGGTCCAGCCTGTCCAGATCCCTCTGCAGAGCCAACCTACCCTCAAGCAGATCAACACGCCCGCCCAGCTTAGTGTCATCTGCGAACTTACTGAGGGTGCATTCAATCCCTTCATCCAGATCATTGATAAAGATATTAAAGAGAACCGGCCCCAGCACCGAACCCTGGGGGACACCACTTGTGACTGGACACCAACTGGATTTAACTCCATTTACCACCACTCTCTGGGCACGGCCATCCAGCCAGTTTTTTACCCAGCGAAGAGTGCACCTGTCCAGGCCATGAGCAGCCAGTTTCTCCAGGAGAATGCTGTGGGAAACAGTGTCAAAAGCTTTGCAAAAATCCAAGTAGATAACATCCACAGCTTTTCCCTCATCCACTAAGTGGGTCACCTTATCATAGAAGGATATTAGGTTTGATAGGCATGACCTGCCCTTCACAAACCCATGCTGACTGGGCCTGATCACCCTGTTCTCCTGCATGTGCCGTGTAATGGCACTGAGGAGGATCTGTTCCATGAAGATGCCAGAACCAATTAGAGAAAGAGGTCAGAGTTACATCTTCAGGGTGTAATACATAAAACACAAAAATCACAGTGCCAGGAAGTATAGCTTTACACAAACTAAGCCTCCTTAATGTAGAACTCAGAAAGGCATCGGAAAAAAAAAAAAGCCTGAAAGGAAACAAAGTTCTTGGTCTGAAATGGGGCATTGGCACATTCTGTTCCTCAAAATCTCTCTCACTGCAGCAAGTATGATTACCTCCTAAGTCCAGAGCTATGGGCAACTCATCGAAAGCAGTTACACAAATATCATGTATACTCATGAAGCCTTTGAGATCAGAGGTACAACCCTGCCACTTAAGCCTTTATGGGATTCTTCACGAAGAATGTGTTGTAAAGGCAGATAAGATCTATAGGAAGATGGATGCTTGGTTTTTTGAATTCTTACTAACAAAAGAGCCTCAGGTACAGAAAGCACCTGGAAACTGGTTGGATTTGGCGTTGAGGGTTTTTTTGTTTGGGTTTTGGTTTTTGGTTGTTGTTTTAGTTTTGTGGTTTGGGGGTTTTTTGGTTGTGTTTTGTTTATGGGAGCTATTCTCATCCTCTAGAAGAAAAAATTAGAAAGCCAAAAAACTTGGTTTTGGGACATCCCAGCATATAAGCTGCCTCTTAAAGATTTTCTACTCTTCAATAAGAAGTGCTTTCACCAAAGGAATACTCAAGTCAAACTGAGGAACTATTAATATGATCAGAAAGACTTCTGTGGCTCCCCCTGGAAACACAGACGAGTGGGACATCATTTTTTATTCCTTATGACTTACTCCTTTAGAAAATATTGTCAAACGCCAGCTTGTCACATAGCATTATGTTGTCTCTTAACAGAAGATTTTGCAAGGTATCAGTAGAGATTTAAATAATGTTTTGCTTAATTTAAGACCATACTAACATGTCTGCTGCAGAAGCATTGCTATCCCATGCTTTTTATCTGTGTTATTTGTTAGCAGTACTGTCAACCTAAGGGTTGAATCAGAACTTAGTGAGCAAACAGTGCAGCAGCCTCAGGTCAGTTCTGCCTCTTGAGGTTTGCAAGGCAGTTTGGGGATTTTTATTGCATCCAGTTTTGTGGCACAAAGACATACATCTGGCTGTGTTACAAACTTTGTTACTCACATGAATGCTTGACTGCTTTCTTGCACTCATACAGACTCCAAGGATCTCTATATTTAATATGCATTCTGACAACAGGAATAAAGTCAGTGCAGCCAGAACCACCCACATGCAAGACAGACATCTTTAAAGCACCATGTATGTTTCTGCTGAAGAAGAGTCTCCCATTGTCAAACAACTTTTGAGATCCCCAGGTATCAGACTGCCACCTTAACTTGTTTTCTTCTTCTTTCAGACGGTGCAGAAATTGTCGTCACACATTCCCCACAATTTTTTTATTTCCTACGATCCTAGTGAATTTTTACAAAGTTAGTAATCCACAAGGAAGTTTAAATATACACACACTTGACATTTATTACTCCAAATCACACCACGTCCTTTTATTTGAAAGCCTAAAAAGCATGCTTGGTAGCATCACCAAACAATTCAACATTCTTCTCACAGGCACAATACTCAGATACCAAAGTGACAAACTCCGTAACAGAATTCAAGGCTGAAAACCCTGCGACAAGCATTTCACAGATGCTTTTAGATTATTTTATTATCTTTTTACTAGAAAGACATACCAGCTTATTAAAAGTGATGCAGAAAATTGAATTGAACACACCTGCCAATGCTGAGTCACAGCGTTCCACACTCCCACTTTCCCTGTATGGCTTGTAGCCACCAACTGGTTGCCAATGAAGAAGAGAGCATCTACAGGGACTCCAAGACTGAACACTCCTACAAAAAATGAAGAGTCTATGAAGCTCATCTAAAATAAAGAGAAAAAACCAGTAACAATGGAATCTCTTCACTATTATCATGCGTCATATTTATTACAGCAGCAAGTAAAAGAACAGCCAAAACTGGGTTTGCAGCGTACTATGTGAGGTACCATTCCAGCAGCAAACTGGGTTCCATTAAACTAAATGGCAGCCTGATGTCATCTCTGCTGATACAATCATTACTTAGAAAGGAGAAATGAGGCAAGAGACAGAAAAGCCTACGTGATATATGCATTCCTTATTTTTCTACAGCCATCAAGTTCTCAAATGGCTTTATACATCCTAAGGCATTAAACAAAAAATAAATAAAAATCCTATTACAGCAAGCAGGATTTTTTTGGTTGTTTTGTGTTTGTTTTTTGTAATCTGTGACTATTAAGTGTCATTTAAGAAGCATTAATTTCATGGGTTTTGCTAGACAGACTAATTTATGCCATACTAGTTTGCAATTACCTTTTAAAGTATTAGAAGTTCTCACCACTTTTTTTTTTTTTTAAGTCCAATCAAATAGATGTAGTCTGAAAACATATTTTAGAAACTAAATACAGCTACAAGGCTTCATCCTTATTCTTGGAAAAAGACCGAACAACCCCAATGTGACAGTACTTGAATACATTTAAATTTCTCTTTTAGCAGAAATACTTGAACCTGGAAAAATAAGCAGCTTGAAAAAGCCTATTTCTTTCTTTCTCTTTTCATCTCCAGATCTTTAAGTTTGGTTACAGCCCATGAGTAGAGAATACAGGCTATTAAAAATTGAAACTGTACGGGGAACTAGTTTCACCAATCGTCACATACTATTCAAAATCTGAAAGATAAGACTTACCAGCAAATGCTGGTCTTCCAAGTAAAGGAAGTGTGGCATCAAGAATGTTTCACTTAATAAAAATCAAAACACTGCAGAACGTGACATGCATTGATGACTATGGTTACAGTGAACCTTAACATCTGAGTTTTTCCACAAAATCTGTCCTCTCTTTAGAGCTTCCTAGTCTCATCATAGATCCAATATGAGTATTTTTAGTTGAACTGCAAACTTGGATAGCATACTACATTTTGTACTATTTATTGTACCATGTATTTAAAAGTTACAGCAAACTAAAAAAGTCTAAAGATCATTTCCAATTTTGCCAGCTATGGCCCTGTCTGTTGTTTTTACTTACAAACTCAGTTTGTAAGTAATTCCAGGCTAAGTTTGACTGCCTGGCAAGTACAAAAATCATTACTACTGGGGATACATTACACTAGCAAGTGTCAAGCTTCACCCCTAAGTTTCCTACTCCATACTGCTCACTATACGTATTTATATTACTCCTCACTAATACACTTTAACTGCATCAGATTATGTTTTCAAAACAAGAGCACCCAATACCTGGAAAATTTCCCAACGTTGTTTTGGACAAATTCAAATGAACAGAGTGACATTCCCAACCAAGAAGCAGCCTTCTGTTACACCCCAAGAAGAAACCTCGGGAAGCTCAATATATACTTATGTTTTAATTAGGATGCTAAACTGTTTTCCAGGGAACAGTACAATCATTCAATGCAGATGAGATTCAGCAGTACAGGGCACATGAAAAAGGCAAGAATAAAAAAATCCACAGAAACAACTAGAATTGATTACTCCAGAGAAGGATGAGGTTCAAGGAAATCAAGGAAGACAGCTTGAATGGTCTAGAGGAATTTGAAGTGTCAGTCCTGCTTAGGCTCAACAATCTTGAGACCCCTCCACAGGGGAGACAATGCTATATGTAATGACAGGCTCTTGTCTTAAGGGTCCCTCTCGGTAAAATACTGCTTACAGCAGCCATCCAGCAGCAGTGTCTTATGTAAGTAATACTGAAAGGAAAGAGAACGCTCTGGGAGAGCTCTATCACAAAGATGCCAGCCCCACAATTTTCTGAAGATGGTGTCGCCAGGCTCCAACAACTTTTTGGAACAAGTAGTTTCTTTCAAAAGATGATAGCAACGTACTGCATCTTTAACACAAAGCAGGACTGCAAGTATTTGCCACTACAAAGAAACAAGGCAGCTATATTCAAGTTATTGCACAAGCATATTTTAGGGGTTTTTTTAAACAAAGCAGCATGACCATTATCCAAAAGGGGAACAGTACATTTTGTTCCATGTTAGTTGGACTAAAGATTCAATCCTGTAGGCACTTTCTCTCTGCTCCCCCTGGCCCCAAGTGGCATTTCCTTTGTTTCATAAAGTCCCTTCAGTGCAGAACAGCCTGTTTAGCAAAAGCACTTCCTTCAGTTTTGTTGTCATGTTCAGTTGTAGGCTGAGTTACAGAACCTTATGATGTTGGCATATTTTAGGGGTTTTATTTGAAGTAAAAGTCCACTTATGATTTTTGCCTTTCTTTGCACTTGATTTCCAAAAGTCTAAGATGTTGCTTCACGTATCTTATTGCAAGTCACAAGGAAACACAAGCAGCTAAGTGGAACCAGAAAACGCCAGAGGAATGCAATAGCATAGCGCTTATAGCAATGCCTATTACAGGAGTACAGCTGTCACGCTAACTCTTCCCTGCCTTTAAGATTTGGTCAAGGAGAGCATAGCAGAAGAAAAGGCTTCTCAAGTACAATATTTACTCCCTGTTTAATAGAGATAGTTCACATTCAACTGTTAGACACGTATTTCAGTTTTTATGTTTTTTTCAAATACAATAGAACCTCCTTTTCTGTTTTGCTGACCACAATTACATACAAGAACTCCAAGAGTCACAAGTAAAAGAGTAGTATACAGCTGCATTATCTCATACAAGACCTTTGCCTTTCCCCACCTTCAAGTCTGACTTGGTGCTTCCACTCATTCAAGCATAAGAAAAAAAGCATCAGCCATTAACATAGCTAGAAATTGCCTGAGCATCTTTCAAGTAAGCTCTTCCTTAAAAGGCACGTGGATCAAAACTTGAATTTGGTCATTTTGACTTTAAATAATGACCACATTATTTCTCATTACTTCAACTATGGTGATACATCTAATAACAAGTCAACTCAGCATAAAGTTTCAGAGAAAAGCAGCCACATAAGGAGACTGCTGTCAGGCTTTGTTAGCAGTATCCACTGCCAGAGGAAACAGACATTACTGTCGTAACAGTGGTGATTCAAACACCAGGGATGAGGCTACATGAAGTTCCTAATAGCATTCCCTTCACTGCCTCCCAAACTTGCCCTGTATTTGAACAACAGCAAGTCAGACAAGCCATCAGATCAGTACCAAGGAATATTTTCTTCTGAAAACGTCTTCTAGTTCTAAAGCCTCCCTAATTGTGTATCCTTCAGTGCCAAGGTATACAGACAGTAATGTCAATCAGAAAAGGAAGGTCAAAAGAAAGCATATCTCCCCTGATGAGCAAGTCTGGCAAACTGGTAACAATGGGCGAAGAGAAAGCTGAGGTACAGCTTTTTTGCATCAGACTTCACAGGCAACCTCTCTGCCCACACCTCTCGAGTGGATGGACCGCAAGGCAGGAACTGGGGGAGAAAAGTCCCTCCCAATGTAAGAGAAGATCAGGTGCGTGACCACCTGAGGAACCTGAACATACAGAAATCTATGGCACCTCATGAGATGCACCCCAGAGTCCAGAGGGAACTGGCTGATGTAGTTGCCAAGCTATTCTCCACGACATTTGAAAAGTCATGGCAGTCAGGTGAAGTCCTCAGTGACTGGAAAAAGGGAAACATTGCAACCCTTTTAAAAAATGGTAGAAAGGAGGACCCTGGGAACTACTGCCCTATCAGCCTCACCTCTGTGCCTGGGAAGATCATGGAACAGATCCTCCCTGAAGCTATGCTAAGGCACACAGAGGACAGGGAGGTGATTTGAGACAGCCAGCATGGCTTCACCAAGGGCAAATCCTGCATGACCAACTCAGTGGCCTTCTGTGATGGAGTGACTACATCAGTGGACAAGGGAAGAGCGGTGGATGTCATCTATCTGGACATTGTCTGGCAACAATGTGTGCTTGCAGCCCAGAAAGCTAACCATACCCTGAGCTGCATCAAAAGAAGCGTGGCCAGCAGGTCAAGGGAGGTGATCCTGCCTCTCTGCTCTGCTCTCATGAGACCTCACCTGGAGTACTGCGTCCAGCTCTGAAGCCCTCAGCACAGGAAAGACACGGACCTGCTGGAGCAGGTCCAGAGGAGGGCCACAAAAATGATCAGAGGGCTGGAGCACCTCTCCTGTGAGGACAGGCTGAGAGAGTTGGGGTTGTTCAGTCTGGAGAAGAGAAGGCTCCGGGGAGACCTTATTGCAGCCTTTCAGTGTTTAAAGGGGGCCTACAGGAAAGCTGGGGACAAACTTTTTAGCAGAGCCTGTTGCAATAGGACAAAGTTTAATGACTTTAAACTAAAAAAGGGAAGACTTAGATGAGATATAAGGAATAAATTTTTTACAGTAAGGGTGGTGAAGCACTGAAACAGGTTGCCCAGAGAAGTGGTAGATACACCATCCCTGGAAACATTCAAAGTCAAGTTGGACGGGGCTCTGAGCAACCTGATCTAGTTGAAGATGTCCCCTGCTCATTGCAGGTGATGTTGGACTAGATGACTTTTAAAAGTCCCTTCCAACCCAAACTATTCTATGATCCTAATTCCTGTATGCTTAAGACAGTAGAGCATGCTTTTTCCCTACAAAGTTGTAAAATTCCATTTATGAACTATATTTGACAGAACTGAAATCTGAAACCTTTTCATCATCTCTGTGTAAAAATATGGCTTTAGTAAGGCAAATGACAAAAAAAAAAAAAAGAACAGAATCTCTCAGTAGCTGTAGTTTTCCACCTCAGAAACTTAGTTCCTTTGTGCCACGGCCTAGATTTGAATGCAAGTCCAGGGAAAAGTTTAACTCTAATTTGCATCTTCAGACAAAAACTCGAGCTGAACTGAACAGTATTAGTTAGTATCTGTTCAGTAAAAAGACTACTTTTTTATTATTCATCTTTTTGGTTTTGAGAAAGGACTCCTCTAGCATGACAGAGAAGGTAATATGCTCCAATACATTATTTACTACAGCTTGTTTTGTCACTTTGTAAAACTGATTACTGAACACTGCTAATTATACACACCTCAAAACAAGGTCTTGGACTTCCTTCTGGTTAAACACACACAAAAAAGAAAAAAATCCAAGCAGTTATAGTTACCAATTTCACTGCCACTACCACCATCCTGAATGCTCCACAAGATTATGCTACTCTCAGAGGCAACTGCAACCATCTTATCCTTGTCTCCATGAGGTCCTCCAACCACCTTAGCGTTGAGAGCCACTCGCTCAATTGTCCAGTCCAGATAGGGACTTGTGAACACCTGCTGCCACCCAGATGATTCTTTAATTCTGGAAGGACAAAGGAGGGAACAGGGAGCAGAGGTTAGAGATTCAGATACAGACATCTCAGTCTAAGCCTGAACAACTGTGGATGATCCAGCCAAGAGCCTGGGCTAGTAAAAGGGCTAGAGAATAAGGTTCAGCATAAAACTTTAGAAGAAATCTCTATTAATTTCCAGAGGCAAGGTATTCCAGAGGCATATCATGTAAGACATCCAATCATGCTGTAGCATCAAGCTGTGCTATCTAGTCACATTTTCTGTTTATGGTATACTGTAGACAGACTATACTGAATATAAGCTTTATTTTTAGAGACTCATTTGCCTGTGCAGTTTTAAAGACTTACGTGATGCCAGAAAAACACAATTTGTCTGATTTAATTTTAGGCAATAATTTAGATACTTTGCAACTGAGCTAGAGCACAGTAAATCTAACCTTCCATGTTAACATGGAAAGCAGAAACATATCTATAGCATTTTTTACCATTGTTGCCATTCTTTCAGCTCAGCATTGCATCCCATCTGGAGATGAAGCATCACAGATCACTGTGCTCTACCCACACAGCATGCAGGAGAAACTGTAGTGAAGTGACTTAAGAGCAGGACCGCAACATCCATAAGCCTTTAAATGCAACCAAGACATTCTTGCAAGCTTTATTATCAAGTTTCAAAGACTTCAAAGGGAAAAAAAATATTATCTTTAGGATGCACTGTGCTTTGCTGTAGCTTTTTACTAAAATAATTATCTCGAGTATTTAAATAATATCTGTTACAAGCAGACAAAAGAATGTCACAAAGCTACATATCTGAATATATTTCATTTCTTACTGTGTGGGATTCACTGTCCAGTCCACTACAAATTACCACTTTTTTTGAGAAGTGATTCTGGCTAAGATGCAGATGTTCAGTTGTTACATTAAAATAAGCCTGACAAGAATCTTGAAAATCACATCACTTGAATGCAGCATAGTAGCATAAACAAGCTTTCTTAAAATTTGTGCATAGAGGGAAGTAGTTTTAAGTGTATGCTGTCTCCTCAAACACTACATATTCAAAGAGGTCTGGGCAAATTGACTTAGGCAGATACTAAGATGCAGCAGAGAGGGGGAAAAACTATTACCAAAGCTGTATAAGAGCAGAACGGAGGAGGGAAAATTCCACCATTGTATTCCTAGAGTTCCTGCAAGTTCCCGAAGGAAAAATATTCAAATCAAGACAAGACTGCTACCTTGAGTCACTACGAAGAAAAGCAGCATTTTAAACCGGCATATTGACCTGTGCCCTCTTTCAGCAACCATTCAAGTCTGACACGCTTCATCAAAGAATCAGTAATGACTTAAGTTCAACGTTAACAAGTCTCATTAAGTAGATCACCAAGCAGGAAAGAGGCAGAATCTTTCACTTAAGTGAGCTAGCATCCAAGGAAAACAGTCAGAAATAAAATCCTAAGGAGGGAACAATTAGCACAAAGACAATTGCAAATCATTGCCTCTTTCTCCAGTCAGACCCTATTAAGCATAATTAAAAACAAGAACATTAAGTAGAGCAAGAGAAGCCACATTTAGTACAAATTACAGCAAAACAAATTGCAGTGGTGAATACAAGAGACAAGTTAGATGTGATTTAAGTTACAAAGTTTAAGCAAGTAAATTAGCATGCTATGTAGTGAAAAAGGCAGCAAACGATGGCTTCAGCTTGGTAGTAAAAAAAGAAGCTATTCACATTACACTCTTTATTCTCCCTTCTGTTTCTGAACCACATTATGACAGCGGTGTTTGTTTTTGGCAACAGCTCTTATTAAAACATTACTTCTCATTGAAAAGACAGCCACCAATTAAATCAAGGCTACCAGATGTGAACTGAGAACAGCTTCTGTAGTATGAAGGTGTTACTTATCTTCACCTGATCTTAAAAAATAGCCATTTTGTTTACAAGACATTTAAAGACAACTTTCAGCCATCCACATGAAGTAGCAAGAGCTGAACAGTTCTGTTAAGCCAAAAAACCTGAAGTTTAAGACAAGATACATCACTTATGCATCAAAAATCCATTAACTGTTTCAAGTTCTTTGATACTCTTAACTTCACAGACTGTATTCAAACCCATATAGTAGGAAGAACTTTTAAAGTTAATCTTTCCTTTAAAAGCCTGCTTTAAAACACCATTTTTTCCATTACTTTTGCAAGCATCAAGAATTGACATCAAAGCAGCAGAATCTGAATTTCTATCAAGCAGTTTATTTGCACGAGTAAAAGTGGCAATTCATATTTATAGGAGCAGACTGAAAGTATGATCTACTGTCATTTCAGACTACGGCAAACTTTTTGCTTTGCTCGTAACAAATTATTGGGTTTTTTAGATTCCTGTAACCTGACCAGCAACTATATTCATACCTGTAGCAAACAGCAAAATGGGCATAGGCAGCTACTATCCAGTTGTGGTGGCCAGCTACTATCAGGACTTTCCGTGGGTCCACAGGAAATCCTAAAAACAACAAAGCTAAAGTCAGTCAAGCAACGGGTATTAGAAGATGAGCAGAGACATCCAGAGCAGGACAGAGCTCTCTGCTAGGATATGCAACAGAAACTTTGGTAATGAAGTTTCTCAAGAAACATTTTCAGCTAGATTCCAGTTAGCAATATTACTCCTCACAATCCTTACAACTATTACAGTTCTTACATGGAAGGAATACATTTCATCTCAGTCACTACAATGCATAGTGTTCTAAAGAGAATGACGGAAGTACATGCCTCAGTTTTAAAGCCTGCCAAATTGGTAAAAATTTGAGGATTGTTACTAAATAAGAAGCAACATTTTCTTTTGTAAAAGTTCTTTCCAAATGGTTGGTGCAACCCTGTATAACAGTTTCAGACTGTTAAACTGAAATTTCTAGTATCTCAGAATACCTGTACTTCCTCCATTTACTATCTAGTGGGAGCATGCCTGTTTCTAGTCTATATCTAAATTAGGTTTGGCAGAAGTGTTGGATGTCACTGGAAATCAGGGGTTATGCTACTTCCCTGAGGTAGCTCTCAGCCTTGATATGCTAAAGAAGTAATGCCTAAAGACTGCATCTTCTATCCCATTTACCCCAAGACTGGCCTCTTCCAAAGCTGCAGCAACTCACAAAGAAGAAGCATCAATTCATATCCAAGGCTTATTTCTATATTACCTGGATATAGATTCACCTTTTAACATACTCTGATTTTCTTAACACTGCTACAATTTACACAATTATAGCAGAAATATGACAATTCTAACAGCATCATTTTGCTTGCAAAGTCAAAAGCTGGAAAATGACAGAATTCAAGCCTATCTTATTTACAGTTTTTATATATTTTATATGGAAAGTACTCTGTATAGTCAAAAAACTAAAGACTACCTTTACTCTAAAGATTTGGCTCTTGCAGGGCAAGAGAGGCACCAAGAGTAAGGATAAGGTACTGAACAAAGACCAAAAAGACACTGGTCTGTATGGTTTTTATCATGACTTTAGTACAATGTAAAACATTTGTCTAAGGGGACATACTAAGACTGCACAAAGAACTTTGATTTGCCTTCCTCTCAGCCTTATGTCTTGATTGTGCAGCAGTGAGCCTTAAATGCTGTATAGGGAGTAGTGTTTAAGTAAGCGTTCAGCAATTTAAGATGAGGCAAACATAGAGTAACAGACTGAAAACAGAAATAGTCACTCAGGTTTTATTTCCCAGTGACACTCATCTTTGCAATTTGTTTTGGTTTTAAAACTGACATTCCTTACCTAGCCTGACTGTACCTTCCCCAGTACCAGCAAGCGTAGGTTGGACACCACCTCCATGAATCTCAGTCTCGGAGCAGTTTTGACCAGTCCTAACATCAGCCGGTGGCCCAGCAGTATTATTTATTTTACGGCTGGGAATGCCTATAAAAGAAAAAAGATGTTTGTCCCACTCCATAAACTTTAGCAATATAACAGATATTAAGTCACTTTGAAAATATAGGATTAATACTTGTGCATTTTGATCTAAAGTCTAATTCATCTGCTACAAGAATCAGACAGTATCTTAACACTGAAACAGAAAATGTTTTTACTCTCTACGTTGACATGCACAATTTAAGAAACTCTCTTCAGAAAACTTGTCAACAATTGGCTAAATATTGGCCTAGACTTCAGGTTAACACATGAACTGTGTTCATCTCTACAGAGAAGTAAAAATCTAACAAGTATTCATATTGCTAATCAAAGCTCATTTGTGCTGATTTATCATCTAGACATCAAGCACCTAAAGTAACTGTACCTTCAGAAACACTCCATGCTGATAACATTTAACTGACATGTACCTGAAGAACCTCTACTCTAGTCTACTACCAAACACAGCCGGCTTAGTATTAACATGCCACCCCCCGCCCAGTACTCCAAATAAGGCATTTCATACAGCATGCAGATAAAAGCCTTGGTTTTGAATCAGAACAATGTTCAATCATTCATCTTAATCTTCCATAGGAAAGCCTTCTCTGGACAGTTTGACAGCTAAGGTAACTACCTCAGCCAATCACCCCCACAAATTAAAGCAATAAATGACTGCAAGCAACATCAGACCATGAATACAAAAATACCTGGAGGAGGCAGATAGCCATGAAAAAGGACGCTGCCACAAGATGAGCGTTCCAGTTCTTCACATAGTAGCAATCTTCTCACTGAGGAGTAAAACCAGATACGACCATAGCTTTCACTTACTGGGAAACATTATTTCAAATAAACTTCTGTATCAGTAAGTTTGAAAATCTTCAGGGTCACAGCTGACCAGGACTTGTAAGTGGGTCATTACTATAGTAATAAATATGAGATGACCTCATATTTTAAAAAGAAAAGAAATTACCTAACGGAGTGATTCCATAGAATTCAGCTTCATGCCTGAGAACATTAATACTCACTCCCCTAGAGAAATAAAAAACAAAACAACAAAATACCTTCAATATAAATACTTGCATGTATCTAGATATTACACAATGTCAGTGTCAAGCTACCCGTTACAGAATTACCACCAAATGCATTTAATATGTTGATTTCTGAGATTTCAAAGTGATCTTAATATTAATTATCTTTCATTAAAATAAGGATACAGGAAAAATAAAAAAATACATTCCCAAGAGTGGTTTAAATTACAAGAATCCACTAACAAAATATAATGCTACCATTTCTGCCTCCACCACACAATACACATTCTCTAGGCATGGCACCAGATCTACCAGGGAGCTGAGTCATATACTAGGCACCCCACTAGTTAAGTGAAACTGAACAATCTTCATTTGAAAAAGTTTTCTAATGCATCTGATCAAATTAATTTAATTAATTAATTAGAACTCCTTACCGTAAGTCTAACTCCTTTGTGCGAAGAAAATTTAAAATGGGTGCAAATGCTGCCGGATCTCGATCAATAAATATCTGCAAAGAAAAATCGCTGTACTTTTAGCATTATTATAGAGCAACTACCAATTAAAATGCTTTTTTACGCTGAGCATGGGAAAGAGGAGTTGAAGATGAGGCAGTCAGCAGAGAAACACAACCCAAAGTTTTTGGACTACTCCTTTCTCTCATTATTCTTCTACCATTCAACATTCTTAAAAGACATACATACAAACGCTGCTACAAACAGATGGCACTTAATAAACATATTATTTAAGTTCTAGAGTCTCCACAAAGGTCAACAGGTACACTCTATCATGTGTTCAGAATGCAGTAAATTAGTAAGACCAAGATAAGTTTAGACTTTTTTTAATTAAGTCAATTGCCATTACAACTACCTCTACACTTTACCAAAGTAGCCATGTGCCCTACTCAACAACATTGCTGTAACTATAGCTTACCATTTAAGAATATCATATGCACAGACTGAAATGGCCATTTTGCTATATTTATTTGCCAACAAGAGCTACATTTCCACGTCAGGATTACTCAACTACATACGTAATACCATCTAATGAAAATTACCCCTCCCTCTGCAATACAGGAATTAGCGGTTCTTTCTGTTTAAAAAAAGTACAGTTTCTGTCTCTCCATTGTCTGTACAATGCAGAATGAGCACAAAAATATGCACATCGTTCCCGTCTCACTTGTCTTGTAATAAAAATGAGAACCAAGCAATCCAGAGATGTCAACAATTTTCATGAAAGTTTGGAGACCATGACAAGTAATTACATGTGTGAGACCTTTATTCTGACCCAAAATATCTTTAAAACTTCACTAGACATAACAATTAATTAAATACTCACAGTCATTCTCCCACTCAATAGCATGAACAGTATTGCAACTAGGCTTTGAGATTGTAAGAAAGAGGGTAGTGTATTTTCTATAGAGCCTAACACAAGGAAAAGAAAATACATGGGGACGTTCTGAAATTATTTCAAAGTCCCATATTTTGCTCCTATTGAAATAAGTGACAAAACACGAACAAAAGGTCAAGTCCAATTGAAGATTACTCCTCACGGACACTGATGGTACTGTCAGCATTTTAAACGTAGGCTTCTGCAACACTAGTATTTGGGGTTATGTAATAAAATATGACAGAGAAAATACTGGAAAAAGCCAAAACAAGTTTTTAGAAATCTAGAAACGTGAATGCTTTTAATTCATTTGGCCATTTGTTTTCCACACTTTTAAGCATAGCTGGCTCAGGCAGTGTAACTCCCACTGGTACTCACAGTGAATACTCTTTAGGAGAGAATCTAACTAAAAGCATAACATTAAATTAATGATTTATCAATAGATTTATTACTCACAGCACCAGTTTCGTCCTTCAGTGTTGATATTCTTCCACTCAGCAAACTAAAACACAGGAAATCTTCGTTAGATGTCCCCCAGAAACGTACTAACACAAATACAATATAGCAGCACTCTCCGTTTGCTCTATTTATGTATTGTAGACTGCATTTAGTAAAACTGTATAGCTGGGCAAAGAAAACTGCCTAGGTAAGGCAGAATGCTGGTGAGGGTGAAGTATCTCTCCTGAACAAAGGAGCAGTGTGTGCACACCTGAGGAAAGGCTAAGAGCTGCATCATAAGGACCTTCAGATTCCCAAAGAAAACAGACACAAGGCCTAGCCCAAAAGGATGGAAAAGTTTTCCCAGTCACCCAGAAGGTTCCACATTTTGTTACAATCTAGTAAATCAGTAAAAGCTGTTGAAGTAAAAAGAAAGCCTAAACAATCCATTTTGCAAGAACTTACTGAGCAAGAATGGGATGGATGAGTTTTTACATCATTTTACATCAAAGTTTCTCTCCCATCAGATCAAAGTACTTTTGCTCCAGATCAGTAGAAAACACAACACCAAAACCTTGTTTTACAGATACGAAGCAAACTAACTAATGTCAATGGTTTTATTTCAAGATTCCAGCCAAGTCTGGATGACAACTGCCTCTGAGACTTCCATGATATTCCAGGACAGCCTCCTTAGGTAGTACATTTAGTGTTGAGTTACTGGGGAATAGCAAGGGACTTCCTCCTCATCCCTTTCCTTCCTTGCCTCAAAGGTGACATTTCCCTGGCACTCCATTTATCTGAACATTTCAGTAAAACAGGAGCACGTAATGCTGCCTCTCTACGTCAGCTGCCAGGCTTCTACTGGGAAAGAAATCTAGAGTACAAAAACTAAACGTAAGGAAGCAAAACTGCCAGCCTTTAGGCCATCTTTTATTTGTTTGGGATTAACTGGGGTGGTAGAGATACAGCAACTAGCACACAAAATTACTAGGGCACAAACAGTAAGCAGCACAACCTACAGAAGTAGTAAGAGTTAGCAGAAGGATATTCAATAATTCAACAGCTCCTGTACCACAAGTTAAAACCCTCAAAACTTTGACTAAACTCAAGGTGCAGTAATAATTAAGAAAAAAAAAATTAAAGGCAGTGCTACCTTGTATGGTCAATAAGATGACACGTGGCAATATAGTAATAAAGTCAGTGGCATCTGCCTTTCCTGCAGACTTGGAGCGTTATTTCCACAACGCTCCATCTAAGAAGTGACAACTCTTCAGCACATATAAACAGCCATAGCATCATTCACAACAGAAGATGCCTTTTGGATAACAGCTTATTTCAAATTAATCTGTCCCATTGCTTGAGACAGGGAAAAAGCATTAAGGAATAAAGACACTATTTATGGCATAAATTAGGAACTGAGAACATATATCATTTTTTTTTTAATGACTGTTAATTTGTCTTTGTTTAATGTGATGATATATTGCAAATACCTGGAAAAAAATGAGTCTGGAATCCACATTAGTGTTTGTCTTGAAGTGCTGAACCTAGGAAACCAAAGTTACAAGTTTAGAATCAGATGTAAAATTGGAAGGAAGTCTGCTTTATAAAAATTATTTTATTTGTCCAACAAAGCTGATATCACATGGGTTCAGGAAGTTTGAGATCATTTAAACATGCACAAAGTCAAAGCGGTTGCAGATTCTTTGCACAGATTGTCCTTACGCATGAAGCAGGACTGTCCATAAACCCCCAAAGTGTCATTCTTTATATGTTTGTAACACACGGTCCCAAACATTCTACATTTTCTGATTTGCATATTTTGTCAACATTAACGCTTGGAGAGAAAAAAAAAAAGAAAAACAAAAAAAAACCCACAAAACCAACACACAGAAAAAACAGACACACAAAAAGCAGTCTCTAAAATAAAAGTTTATCAACAGTGTGCTACGTTTCTCACTGAGTGCACCTTACTCAGGACTCAAAGGGTGCTACATTGTGCACTGCAAAAGACTACTATGAGCTTCAAGTTAATATTTTACAGTAACCTTAGTTATTTGCCATTTTGCTATTTGGGCTCTCCTAGTAGGGGCCAATACAGTTAAAAGAAAAAGTATTTACTCTGAATCATATTATGAAATAATACAAATTACAGTATTACTTCTGATGCCAGAAAGTACTTTACATAATAAAAAACTATGAACTCTTATACATCTTCTGGTTTTGATTTAACACGAAGACAACTGGACTGGCAGCTTGGACAATGAGTTCATGCCTCCCCTCAGCTCTCTGACTGTACATATCCTCTTACTCGTACTGTGACTAAGAAACCTCGGGTGACCCCTGCATTAGTGGAAATCAAAAAATGCATAAGAAAAATTCTATGGCAGCTTTCCATATAGTACAGGAATACATTACAAAATATTTTTGTAATTGAACGTAACTTATCTAGTTTTCACTTCCGGGGTTTTCCAGTTTTGGAGAAAAAAAAGATGTAAACAAAAAGCATTACTGTATACCCTCTAAGAGGCAGAAACACAAAGGCTATACGGAATTACTGTCCCGCATAAAACGTGAATTGTGTAGCTGCTCACTGCAAGCATAACAATGACAAATCTGTTCTTAACAGAAAATCTACAGCATCAGCATTCTAAGAACAAACATGCACAAAATCTCTTCTTAAAAAAATAATTAAATAATTTAAAGAGAATCAAAGCAGTTTGCTATTTAAATGGAAAGTGACTTTTAAGTATATTTGCAGTTTGGCACAGCTTTTATCATCAGTAACATAGACCACTACCCTTCTCTACTCTAACAGTAAGGGATGATTCATTTAACTACATTACAGTATGTGCATAATAAAAAACAATGACTTACATTAATTTTATCCAACATTAATCCAGACACTGCTTGTAACTATGGGGATAGATGCAGCACCACCAGTCAGCCCTTTTAATGGTCTTCACAAGCTAAAGACTTTTATTGTCTGATACTTTAAATACTTCACAATTTTCAGTTATTTTGGCATTTTTAGAAAAAAAGAAAAGAAAAAGAACCAGAGGACTTGTGGTTTACCAGGAAGGCGTGTATAGGTAGAAAGATATGGAAAAAGCACTAGAACCACAGTTAACTGTCATTTTCTGCAACACTGAATGCTAAATTAATTCTGAAGTAATAAAGAAGGTGTAAAGTGACCATGAAGACATTCAGGATTTTTGAACAGATGTTTAAGAATTTAATAGTACTATCTTTTCAATACGCTACAGCACAATTTCTGACCTGGAAGCACACTTGCATTTAGGCACATGAGTGACAGTCAGCTATTCAGACGTGTCAAGATTGAAGTTTTGGTGGTGTTTTGACCAGCTGGGTTCCACTCTAGTATTTCCAAAGTCAGCTAAAGAGCTTCATAGCAAAACACTTGGGACTAGAAGATGTTTCAGAAGAACAAGCCACAGAATAAGGAGGACGGAAAAGAGAGACATCAACTGATTCCGTGTTCACCTCCTTGCAATTTTATCAGTGGGTTTAGAAAGCACAAGGATTTTCTGTTTGTGATTTAGCGCTATAGTACCAGTTTAGTAAGCACTATCTCACACTAACATATACTTTAGAACTTTTAATACATATACATTAATCTACCTAAACGAGACAGAACGCTCATTTCCAGGATACGGAAAGAAGCTTAGCTAGCAACATTTACAGGTATCGGTGCATCTGCAGCTCCATGAAGCTAACATGTAGCAGTCAGACAGACATCATATGAGTAAAATTTGGCAAATCCAGTGCAATGTCCTCAAATACTCTTAAGCAGGTTGCAGCCTACAGCTATTTTAAAGAAAATAAAGGCAACTGGCAACAGACACATTAAGTGTCAGTTATAAAGCAACCATTTTCATAGTCAATTGCACTTGTAGAGTTATCTTATAACCAGAGGGAGATAAAGGCCCAAGAGAATTCACCAAATTTGTTACAGTAATTTCTGTGAATGTTAACTTGCAAGAGGCTTGTGCTCCCAACAAAAGAATCCACAAAAGCTGAGACACCATGAATTGTTGGAGCAACTGCCCACAACAGAGAGGCTCTGGCAGTCCCAGGGAGCAGGGGGAACCTTGTGTCAGAACACAGAAAGCTCAGGTCTCTGTTCTAGCTGCTCCAAAGTATAACTGCTGTCAGAGCAGAGCACTAATTTCCTCTTCTCATACAACTCTACTAACAAAACTAAGAGTTTCAGAGTAACAGGAACTAATCAAGAGGAGGAAACCTGTATTGTATCCCATGCTCCCCCATTTGCTGTCCAGATCATCCACTCCACTGTTAGCTTTGAGTCACCTGCCTTTGCAAGCTGAAAAACCTGGCTCAGATACATTTTTTCAAAGAATATGGGCACTATGAGGGAAGTTGAGCTTGCAAAAGTACCTCTTACACAGAGGTACTAACTATTGCACGTTGTCTTCCTGTTAAAAGGGAAATGTCCATGCACACATTTCCTACTCCTTACATCCAAATGATATCTGTTGACTAGAATCTAGACCTTCAACTAGAAATTAAATACATGCGGTTGTTAGCTTGCCTTAGTCTTCATACTTCTCTGTGTAGGCAAGCCCTCTGAGGATGTGTATTTCTTCCCTGATTCACACCCTGTACATAATTCTCCATTCTCTCATAAGTAGGATTTATTTAAAATTATGAGACAGAAGGATATTTGTGATTATTCCACTTGTAATAAAAACCTAAAAGATGAACTGGCCTATAATTTCAGAGGCAGAGTTCGCTGAAGAACCTTATTCAATATAACACAAAATCTGGTCCAATCCAACATCTAAGTTATTCTGAAAGTATCATTATAGGTGAGTTTTGCCTACGGATGTTACAAGCAGCTTCTCTGGGCCAAACCAGGTTCTTAATGTCTTACTCTACAAAGGAATTCTGTATCGATTTTTATGGCACCCTCCTTTAAGAAAGACTGCAACATACAATTTAGTTAGGAGAACAAGTTCATCTTCTGGGTAACGCAAGAAAATTCTTAAAATAGTAGTAGTAGTTCATACTACTAATAGCTGTTTCCATTTTGTGCGCAGACTCAGGAAGACACATTACTTCAGTTTCCACTAGCTACGGTAATCTGAATGATTTCACGCCCGAGCATTTTGACAGGAACATTTGCACTATTTTATCACACAGATTCTGACCACAGCTGCCCCGCAATTCTCTCCCTCAGCCTGCCAAAATGTCCACATATGCCAACCTCCACACTTCCAGCATACATTCAGACACAATACAATTCTTTATTCTGGCTGATAGCAGCAATATCATATCAGCCTTTTTAATACCTTAGTCCCTGAGCCTGCTGACTGTTAGACAGACTGATTACTAGAAGCCCAAGGATGCGATAGCAAAGCAAAGCTCTCTATCCTCTTCTCTCGAAGAGGCGGTATACCCAGGGAGTCCATAAAACACGTTCCTGAAGCACCTATCTATAATCCCCAGACACTGGAGGCAGACACCAGGCAGGACCGCCAGCACTTTCCGCATTAGGTACCCCTTACTCGGCGCCCCTGCACTATGCCGGGAGCAGCTTTATTCAGTCCCCCTCCCCCGGAGGCAGCACCTCGTCCGGGACGCGGAGCCCCGACAGACGGGCGCCAGGCGAGTCGGCACCGCCACCCGCCCGGGGCCGGCGGGCTGCCGGGCCAGCCTGCCCCCGGGCACGGCGGGACACCGCCTCCCTTCGGGGAGACCCACGGGCATGGGCCGGCCGCCCAGAGCGCGGCTCCCCCCCCCTCGCTCCCGTGCCCCCCGGTACGCGCCGGCCGCCAGCTGCAGCCCCACAGCGGCCCGCCAGCAGGGCCCGGCGCCTGTCCCCCTCCGCCCGCGGCTCACCTGGTGCCGCCCACGTTGAGCTGGATGATCTCCCCGCTCCCGGCGCCAGCGAAGCCACCGCCGTTCCCCGCCATCTTCCCCGCCGCCTGCTCCGGCCGGCGCCCGCCGCCGCCTCCCGCCGCTGCCGCCGGAACCTCGGGGTCGAGGGAAGCAGCGGCGGGGCAAGGCGAAGGCGGCGGCGGGGAAGGGGGAGGCGGGGGATCGGCCAGCGGGCCCGCGCAGCCCTCTGCGGCGGGCAGGGCAGGGGCGGCGGCCGGCCGGCTGCGGCCCCGCGGACTCCCCGCCGCTCAGGCCCAGCCGGGCCGCGCCGCCTCCCCACTCCGAGCGGGGAACGCCATGGCAACGCGGGAGGCACCTGGAGGAGGGGGGCCGGCGCGGGCCAAAATGCCTCGAACGGTTCGCGGAGCGGCGCCGGCTGCGAAGCGGCGGGGACCCCCCGCCCGCTGCGGCGGCTGGGGCGGGGGCGTGGAGTGGGTCAACACCACCCCAGGGAAAGGGACGCGCCCGGAAGGGGCCGGGTGCGCTCGGCGGCTCCCGCGGCGGGGTCCCGCCTGCGAGGCGGGGCCGGGCCGGGCCGGGCAGGTGAGCGGGGCGGGGTGGGGCGGGGCGGCTGCTGTGGGCCCTTGTCACCCCGGGCGGCGGCCCGGCCTGCTTCGGCTCGGCCTGTACTGTGAGGCAGGCGCTGCCAGCCCGCCCTGGGCGCGGCGTCACGGCTGGAGGAAAAGGAGCCAAGAAGGCGGAATTCTTGTCTTTTGTGTTTTTAGAGGAAGGGGGGAGCCATCTGTGCCGCCATGAGGCGGCAGCGACCCCAGCGTAAAATCAAGCCAGCGCTAGCGAGGCCCTGCGGGCCTTGCGTCTCCCTCGGCCCGCAGGGAGCCCGGGCCGCGGCGTCACATCTCCAGTAAAGGGCAGCGCCGTGACAGAGACACAGAAACACAAAATTCGTTGAAAACTCAAGGGGAAGGCAGCGGTGGCACCGTGGTGTTTAAAGCCTGGGTTGCAGCCCGCCCTTCCTAATCGGTTCTGCACTGATGAAAGGGGAAAAAATGGTAGGCACGACAGATCTGAGCCCACAGTGCAATTTGAGGAAGAAATCCACCACAGCAAGTGAAGGAAAATTGAGAAGGAAATAAATGACAATGCGGTTAGCAGAGGAAGTAATAAAACTGTGGTTTTAAATTGTGAGGGTAGGATTTAAGATTAATTCCTACACTCAAACAAGGAGAGGAATAAGCAAATATGAGCCTGATATTTTAATTAATTTTAAGCAAAATTTGCCTAGAGATTGAAAACACTGGGAGGACGCACACCCTGTTTAAACCTAATGTGTTTCTGTGAGGAAACCTGGATAGAGTTGAAGCATGCTCAAAAATTATATTTTGAAAATGCTGTAAGAGTTTTGTGACCAGTCAGGGAATAAACTGCTTGAAGTTAGCTGGCCACTTCCTCACCTGCATACCTTGGAAATTCAAGTTTTAGTCCTCTATTCGTATCATAGAGCCCAATTGACCAAAGCTATGGAGGTACCTTTGCTAGGCAGTAAAGTATTTTGGAGAAATGACTTTGCTATCACAAGGCCCTACCACTATCGCAGAGAAACACACAGCCGTGTTTGGCTTCTTGGGCTAATTGGCTAATGAGCACAGTGTATTTAGCTTGGGCAAGGAGCCTACTAATACTACTGTAACGTGTTCTGAGTAAGTTAGTACAGACGCTTCTACGGTGTGTTTTGCCCTACAGCCTAAAGGGAAGGGAAAATTAAAAAGCAGCCAAATGTGTCACCAAGCCCTGGACATTCATGCTTTCTGCATGCTTTGTAGACTGGCTGTAGTTCAGGCTTCTTCGGTTTAAGAAGAGCCCGCTTTTGGATTTCTGCTAAGTTGTCTTCTCCTTCCCTGGAGCATATAATAGGAAATAAAAAATGTTCAGGTGTGGTATCAGGCAGAGAAGGAAAATGAACTTCCTCTCCTATGTCCTGGGGGAGTCCTCTAACTATTAAGGTATTGGATAAGAGAGTGGGAAGGGATATTTCTTTTCTTGTATTTGGAAGGAAGACTGACACTCCCTACTTCAACCCATCAGCTTTGAAAAGAAAAACTTAGGTCAGCGAGGGTTTGAGGCTGTGGATCATGCTTGGAAACCATACCCTTCGAACCTAGCACAGAGGAAAGACTTTGCGTAGAAGACTTGCACCTATCCTCAGTGTTTCTTGTGAGACATTTTGAGTGGCCGCTCTTTAAGTCAGCTGACTGAAAGATCACTTTTCTGCATGCCTAATTCAATCATGTTTTATAAGGAATCTAGTAGCTTAGGTAGTCAAGGACTATAAATTGCACTGCGACTGGTCGCGTGTCTTAAAGACATGGCGCTGTAAGCATTGCGTATATAAATGCTTCCGTGGCCCAACTTGCTTAGATCACTTTTGAAAAATATGTCTTAGGCTCCTAAATTGCGTTTGCCTTACAGTGCCTAAACACCATTAAATTTGAGATTCACCTCTTCTTAAATAAAACATAAACACCATTGGCATTTGTCATTCGATTAATGAAACTCAATCCGGGAAGAAGCAATGTGAGAAAATCAGCTGTGCATCGATGCATTCTCTGACAGCTGCACTCCTCAAACACTTCCACTAGATGCCTCTATTGTTTTTAAAGTAAGCTTCCAGAAGGCAATTCCTTTTAGCCTAACCATTTAAGGCACATTCTCAAGACCATTTCTCTTGATGTTGCAATTAAAATACATTATTTGCAATCACTCCAAAAAAAAAATTCCAAGTCATTTCAAAGCACACATCACATCAGTGTTATACAATATTAATATACAAAGCAACTTTATGTTGCTAGTTTCTATGATCCTTTTATTAATTCATCAAAAAAAAAAAACCCACCTGTCAAAAAAGGGCCATGTGGCATTATGCAAAAAGTAGACATCAGAATTAAATATACATGCTTCTGAGCAGTGATTTTACAGTTTAGGAAACAAGGAGGCCCATGCAATCAATTACGGGCTATGTGGTGGTGCACATTGTAATTTGGTCTCTTTAATTGCAATAACTGAAGCTGAGAGTACAAGGAAGGGTTTCTTACACACTTTTTTCCACCTGGGTATGAGTACGGTTTTCTTGGGGAGGATCCTGCTTTCTGGCCAAGCAGCTAATTATTCCATTCAAAAGAAGGCAAATTCTGATGTATAAATTGTATTCAGAGACACCTCCCAATCGCATCATTGCCCTTAAGCCACTTAAAATACAAGTCTAGCGAGGAATTGCTACTCTTTGCCACGTTTGCCAGGTACCTGTTTTGCTAAGTTATTACCTGAGAAACAATTTATCTCCCCAAGGAGCCAGAGGAAGTTAGGTAATAAATTCCTTCTCTGCCTCCACAGCAGACCCATAGTGTGGGAGATTTTGCACCACCCTGGGCAGGCCCCTTTCCGACCACTTACACCAACGCTAAATGCGGTGCAGCAGCCCGTGCGACAGAACAGCGTGGCTGGACACCAATTCCTGTGATGTATTTTCAGCTGTTTATATAAAGCCCAAGTCAGACTTTTTTCTTCTTTTTGTTTTTCGTAGCATCTGGTTTGGAAAACCACTTAAAAGTTTTGGAAGTGAATAAGCATTTAATTTTGGTGATGATATAATGTGTTACGTTATTATTGTCTCGGTTGCTATTTTAAAATAAAAGTCACTTTGCATATTTGAGTGGAGGGGGAGGCCCTCAGCAATTTTAAGTCCCCATCTTTTTTTTTAAACTATTTTCTCACAAAACGTGAGAATGTGGTGACAGGGATCTTGTCTCTCTATCTTTCTGTAAACTGTCATCTTGATTGCGGCTGTTATACAATAATAATGCCATATCAGACATTCTCTACCATCTGCTCTAAAGGGAGGAGCCTTGGAGTCTCACCAATGTAGTCACTCTGGGAAATGGTACTATGAGTCACTAGGAACAATAGTTAGTGCATGCTCAGTTTTTCCCCAGCTTTGCTTACAAGGGTCCAAAGTTTGTAGGTATTCACTTAATAGCTGGAGTCCAGTAAAGAGGACTAGAATAACTTTAAATAGGCCACAGGGGAGAGAGGAAGCTCATGGGAGTAGGTGGAGTATGCATTTTTTCATTCCTGAGCGTACGGTTGTTGCTTGCGAACTGGGAAACAACCTTTCTTTTCAGCTCCAGATGCAGTGCTGCACAGTGGGCGGCTACCAGGGATGTTCCCTTTGCCCAGAGCAGCTCCGCCCCACAGCCAAATAAAAGGGATGTTGGCAGAAATTACTATAAAGGCCTTTTTAACCCCTTTTAAAATAGAATGGAAGGATGGAGACAATAGATCCAGGATTAGCTTCCTAGATGGGGAAGAAAGATTCTGCAACCTCCTGTAAAGAACTCTGTATCCAAGTCTGCTGAATCCCTGGAAAATTCTTAAAACCTTCATTTTCAGGAAATAAGTCTTAAAATCTTCATGTTCAACAAGTCCGGGGGAGAATATTGTTATGCTCCAGAATAGCATTTGTTCTCAGTTACCAAGTGTGGGACATCCGCTGATCCTGCTAGAGAGCACTACTGAGTTCTGCTCCCCAAAGGGCTGCCAGGACTGCATGCCACTCAACAGCTTTTCTTTCAGAATTACTGCAGTTAATTTTTTTCCCTGCTAAACTAAAAAAAATTAAATAAATAAAATCTGCCAACTGTCTTTTTGAAAATTGCCTCCTCTTCCCAATACTCTAGACATATTTAATGTGAAAATAAGTGTTAAATTAATCACAACCTAATGATTTTGAGTGTATTCTGGCAGATCTGGGTATGACAAGAGACAGCTCAAGTACAGTAAATTTTGTGTGTTATTTTACTAGTATATGCTGTGTCCACAGCGTGGGGCTATTTGCTAGTACATCTCTATTGTGAAAGGCTAGGCTTTTTCCTCTTCAGGACAGTGGAAGAATGCCACTGCTGCAAGCTCCAGTTTGATTTGAAAATCCCTTGAGTTTGTGTGCAATGTATGCATTTGTGTTCATCATTTAAGTCATGCAGCTAAAGTTGTCTACTCTTCCGTATTGAGTCAGATTCTGTTTATGAACTGGATGTAGCTAGTAATCAAATATCTTCCCTAAGACTGCAGTCTATCCTAGACTAACAGGGTTAGCTTCTACTAAGTTAGTACAGCTTCGTTTATGTTGGATTGCTGTGTAAGCAAGCACCACTGTATAGCAGGCTGAAGCCCAATAAATAGCTGTATATACTGTCAGGTATGAAATCAAAAAGGCACAGGTTGTAACACAGACATTTACCCGAAACATTAACTCATTTATGTCTTTCGTTCGTTTGTCAAGGACTGTTCATCGGTCTGGGTTTGTTTGTAAGAATGACAAAGAGGATTGAAGAGCATGCATATTAGAAAAAAACTTTCTTAAAGATAAGAACAAAACACAAATTCTGAAAGCAATCTGTGAAAAAAATTTTATATACTCAATTATTTTGTTCTCTTTATGCTCCTTCTGACATATTTCAGCCCATCAGTGTTGATTATGCTCAAGCATTTTAGTGCTTGTTTTGTAGTTCCTTGTTTAGATTACCACAATTGAAGGGGCAGAGACAGAAACTTTGTATTCTGTATGTGAAGTCAACACTGGAACACCAAAAAGTTTTTTGACTTCTGTGAGTTGAAAGGACAGCTGTTATTTGGCCTGACCTTCAGTATAGTACCAGCAAGGTAACCCCACATAGCACCTTCTTCCTCAGTTTGATTCTAAGCATATGTTTGTAATACCAGGTCTGGATGTCTTTCTGAAAGGCTGAAGGACAGGCAGTGACAACGCATCAAATCCACTGCATAAGGAGGTGACCTGCCTAGCGTTTAGTTACCCATTCGTGGGTAAAAATTCGTACCATCTCTGCCATGCAACCTTGTCTACATTCATTTTACAGCCACCGGTCTGCCTTCTAACGAAGAAATGTTGAAGTGTCTTCTTCAGATAGATATTTGTGGACTGATCTACTCAACTACTCTTTAAAAACCGACGTGTCATACCATACAACAGCACAAGGGGGCATGCTTTTTCAAAATACTTTCTGATTGACCTGTTTTCTATGCTGGCATTGGCTGCAGGATCAGAGAGAGCTGATAATCCACATATCCATATGACTCCAAATTATATCTCAAATGAGCCCTGAAAACCATAGTAAGGGTGAGAAAGGATCAAAGCTCCTTCCAGCTCATTTTTTTCTAAAGATGTAAACAAACGTAACTTGTACACACACAGGAAATTACAGTTGTCTAAACTGGACAGTTAGCCAAACTGCAGCAATGACAGGAAACACAACAATGTCATATCTGAAGTCCTGATACTACTTGCTTTTCTTTTAAGAGAACATGGAGTACTTGTCTGTATAAACAGCCAGGAGCAACTCACATTCCTAGGAGTCCTTCCAGTTTTCTCAACTGTATATTTATCAAATTGATGAGTAATTAAACCCATATATCTAGAATGCTCACCCATGAGCAAGTTGCCATGAACTTACCTTGCTTAATTTGCTGTAAAGAGTCCAAAATTGCTGTGTCCATTTTTATTCACTGATGTTTTGAAACATCCAGAGGGACCTTCAATAGGCTGGAGGAATGGGCTGACAGGAACCTCATGAAATCCAACAATGAGAATTGCAAAGTCCTGCAGCTGGGGAAGAACAAGCCCAGGCACTGGTATATGCTGGGGGCCACCTAGGTGGAAAGCAGCTTGGCAGAAAAGGCCCTGAGGGTCGTGGTGGACACCAAGTTGAACATGAGCCAACAATGTGCTTTTGCCACAAAGATGACTAATGGTATCCTGGGTCATAGTAGGAGAAGTGTTGCCAGCAGGTCAAGGAAGGTGATCCTTCCCCTCTACTCAGCATTTGGTGGGCCACACCTGGAGCACTGTGTCCAGTTCTGGGCTCTTCAGTACAAGAGAGACATGAAGCTACTGGAAAGTCCAGCAAAGAACTACAAAGACGATTAAGTGCGCCAGCAAAGAACTACAAAGATGATTAAGTGCGGAGTGGAGCACCTCTCTCACGAGGAAAGTCTCATGAGAGAGCTGGGGCTGTTTAGCCAAGTGAAGACTGAGGGGGGATCTTATAAATGTCTTGAAGGGAAGGTGCACAGAAGGTGGAGCGAGGCTCCTGTCCATGTGCCCACCAACAGGACCAGAGGCCATGGGCATGAACTAAAACACAGGAGATTCCCTCTGAACATCAGGAATCACTTTTTTTACTGTGGGGGTGACTAAACAGAGGCACAGGTTGCCCAGGGAGGTTGTGGAGTCTCCCTCTTTGGAGATACTGAAAAGCTGTCTGGACATGGCGCTGGGCAACCAGCTCTGAGTGGGCCTGCTTGAGCAGATGGATTGGACCAGCTGACCTCCAGAGGTCCCTTCCCACCTCAACCACTCTGTGATACTGTGAATGTGGCTGTATGTTTTAAGAATGGCTTTTGCTTTTCAAACCACAGAGAAACATAGTTTCACAGCTTCGTTTGGTGGCTGGTGGTTTTCCTTCTCATCCTCTCCAACAGCACACCTTCCTCACCCACATTTTAGATCCTTCGAGCTTAAATAGTAAGGTTTAAGTCATGTTTAATCTAGCAAAATCTTCCGTACACCGAACTAGTGAATGTGCCTTTTCCGTAGCGGCCAACGCACGTACAGTATCTGTAATTTCATGTCACCAGATTCTGTTCCTTACAGGATGCTGTTCTCCAGTTGTTTATCATATCACCTGTCTTCAGGCATTTATGCTGAAATTTCACAGGTTGTGTTTCTTCCTTAGGCTCTTCTTGGAAACTGAAAACACTGAAAACTGTTCTGGGTATTTAAAAATAGTAAGGAAAAATGTCATTGTAGAGAGGTTAAAAGTTTTTAATTTTACTTGAAATTTGTAAGCAAGACTTCAATTTTGACAAGACAACAGATCATCTCCTTTTGGGGGAATATGGGGTTTGTCGGCAGTCTTCTGAATTAGTCACTGAAATTTGACCAAGCTATTAGTATCTGAAAGCCTCAAAAAGCTGAAAGCTGTTCAAAAGCAACCTAAACTTTGAAGCATAGTCTGAGAAGCGCCTCTTAGAATGATTTTCAAATGTATAAATGCCTTTAGCGTGCTATAATTGGACCAATATTTTTTTCTTATTTCAAAATTTTAAATAAATCTCCACCTATGAAATAGCTATCCCTTTCTTCCACCTGAAATAAAATATAATTAAAAGTCTTCCAGGGAGGCAACTGGGAAGCTGTGGTTAGGCCAGTACATGTGGGGAGAAAGAGCCTTGCCCCAGCTGCTGTGCAGCACAGCTGCTTCTTTCAAACTGGCCTGGGTGGTCCGTAAGCAGCAGAAAGACCTGGAGCCAGAGAGGCGGAGAGACAGACTTTCACAGGTCACCTGGAGGACTCTTGGCAATTTTACTTTTCCCTCATTTGTTCTCTCTAATTTCATCTTCATTGGTGATGATTTCTAATGGTGGGGTTTTGTTTGTTGTGTGATGTGATTTTTCTTGTCTCTCAAATCTTGGAGCTGTGTAGCAGAAACTTCTGGTTTTTTGGCATAGTTCACTAGCAGTATATCAAACAACAAGAAAATTTTAAAATGCAAGATCCAATTCTAACAGTATGTAAAGTAAAAGGCAACACTGCATTATTTTCACACCTTGCCGGAACCCTTTCGTCTTACCACAGAAGCAATTAATGTTGCATCACCTTTCTTTTCATCTAACAGTCACAGTGCTTGACTCAGGAAAGGAAGGGTAATTGTCAGTTTTCTGTGTTACAATCACACACACACATGAAGTCTTATTGATGAAAAAATATTCCAATTTTGAATAAAACTTCTGAAATCTCTTGAGAGGCCAGAAATGAATAATAATGAAACCATTTATCACTTATTGAAGTGGACTAATTACAATGCAGGCTGCCAATATGTTTTCTCCTTCCGTATTTCTGGAAAAAAAGAAATCCCATTCTAGAAATGCTCAAAGATGAAAAAAATCTTCTATGTATTATATTTCAACTTTGCACAGCAGAACTACGACTTTGGTTCAAAAATTTAATAAACCATTATCTTAGCTAATAGTACTAGAGGGACAAAAAATACTAAGTATGGAGGATTTTTCATTACACAGAAGTCTCCAGCCATGGTGCAAACAGAGACCATTACTGTCATTTCCCATTTATATCAATTAGCATTCTGTCCTTACCTTGCATACTGCTTTCCACCATGTCACCAGATATTGAAATAGAAATGTGAAAGATTTCCTTGGGGGGGAGGGGGACTAATTTAGAGGAGATATTTGAGGGAATGGGATGTGAGAGAACAGTGGAAGTCACATTTTGGAGAGACCATAGCACATCATGTCGAAAGGTCTTTGAATTAATTCTGTATTAAAAAAAAAAATACCGAGTAAGGAAATCTTTCAGACTTCAGTGATAGTAATAAAAATACAAAAAAAAAAAAAAAGCAGGTAGAAGAGAAGACAGGTGTTCTTATTTGTAGTCAATGAGCCAAGAAAATAGAAGGAAATGCATCTGAAATACAAGAATTAAGGACAGAAAAAAGAATTTTCATTTTTACTCAATGCAGTTTGCTTTTAAATAGGATCAGATGGATACGTGCATAATGAAAATAATCATAGTTACACTACATGTTTATTACAAGCAAAATGTCACCTTGTGGCACTAAGAAACGCATAATTTTGATGTTTAATAATTTTCTGCTGCAGGGTGTCTGAATTGTTCTATGTTGGTTTTAATGTTGGACATTGGAGAAGGAAGTCATTGGACTGGTTTAAAGGGGGCTGGCTTTCAAAGGGTGGGTACCTATTTCTGAAGTTTTCATGAAAAATATCTCCATCTGAAAATCCAAATATTAAGGCACGCAAATTAAGTAGTCAGTTTCAAAAATCATGACTGTAAAGTCCAATATCCTTTAACAGTCCCTTGAGTCAGAGTTAATAAAATTCTACCTATGGATTTTTTTGCACCCATGTTGGCAGGGAAATGCTATGTAATTACAGATTACATAGCTGATCGATGGTGACTTCATGAGTCACACAAAAGGATAATGAGCCATTTCTTTAATAAAAAGTATGCAATAAGTGGTGTTTCTACTTGTTCCTTTCTCATTTTAAATGGTTACTTTATCTTTAGAGCTCTGATTTCCTACATATCCAGAAAAATGTTTCATATATTAGACCATACATAACAATTTATGAATCATAGGCTTTTCTGATTTTCCTTAATTGTTAGTTCAATAACACAAGATGTGAAAGCCAGTCAACAGCATGTCAGAATTCCAGTAGAAGCTTACTGGGCGTGGAATACCAGCAGTGCAGCTTGAGGCTTCTTCATAGAACTGTGTTACCTTCATGCAATTTAGTTGTCTATTCCCATTCAAATGGAATTCTCACCTCATATAGAAATGACTTAATTTTAAAAGGCTGTAATGTAATAATATATAAATAAATAATATATAAGCTTTACCTAGTATCATCTGAATTTGTTTTGCTTTATCTCTTGCTTTCAGAATTCATACGATTATAAAATAAAAAAACTCATGTTTTCAAACAGCTGGGGATGAAGTTTCTGGTTTGTAAATCCACAAATTGATTAAATAAGCAGTCTGTTAATTTATTACGGTATTTCTCTAATCCCAGAAACATTATATTCTATTTTTAAAAAAGTTTTTTATATTTCTCTAGTTTTGCACCCCTGTGTTTCTCTATTTCCCCCTTGTTACCCTGTTTATCAGACCTCTCCACCTTGTACCCATTGAGTACTGGTACCCTTCTCAGAAGGCTTTTGGCAACTAGCTCCAAACTGTTTAATTTACTTACATTTGCCAAACACAAATATTCAAGTTATTATTTCCAGTGGCTACCAGGTTGTGGTTCCAGAGAAAGAATCCAGTTTCCAGCTAATGAAATAGTCCTTTCTTTTCTATTCAGGATCACAGAGTTGAATTGAAAGCCTAAACTGAAGTGATACTGTTTAACGGACTTAATGCCACGATTATACTAGGCTCGCTTACCGCACACCGCAGGTGCCTTAATAATTTTCAGGCCTCCCTTAAGACCACAACATCTTCTAGTAGCGCGTCCTGCTGATGACAATGGTCCTTGCCAGGTAACTGCCATAGTGACCGCAATTAGACAACTAAAAAGTGTCTTCCTCACGCTTGGAACTTACTGGATGTCTTATGCCTGGCAGTGCAGCTACACTTTATCCTGCGTAAACTAAATATGCCTGGTTTTATTCTTCATGTGTAATTCCTGCGGGTCCTCCTTTTCTTTGAATTACATAATTTAGCAGCTTCAGAGGTGTTTTTTTTTCCTTTTTCAACTATGTCCAAGGAACTGAATACCAATGAGGGTACAGCTATATTAAGGGAGAACAGCACCAGAAAAGTTCATAGGCACTAGTATAATTTTCCTATTACTCACTTCTATTACAGCAACAAGAAATATGACAGTACAAACCCCCATATGATAAAGCATGGCTACTCCACAATACCTACAGTTTTACTTATGCTGCTTTACTTATACTTCTAAATGTAATGGAGAGGAAACCAGGGGGTGGGCATGGAGGGAAGAGGTTGTAGCCTTCTGTGCCACGCCGTGCGGCTCAGCTGGGATGGCAGAGACTGCGGCTCCTCACCCGCCCGCCCTCTGCTGCACCCAGGCCTCTGCTCACTTCTGGCAGTGGCGCCGCGTGCTCGGGCAGAGCGTGTCATGGGCTACCAACGCATGACAACTGGCATGCCACGTAACAGCATCGTGTGATAACAACAGCATGAAATGCTCTGACTAGCTTTCCTGTTCTGAGAGGAAAAGGGAAGTACTTTAATGTCAAATATTTCTATTGCCTGCTGCCTACAGAATGTGACCTAAGTGATGGAGAAATTCTTACTGATCTCTTTGCATTATGGTTTTCCTGTCCATGCAGAACTGAAGACATAATTCTTCACCCCAGGTGTGATAAGTGCATAAAGATTATGACTGACATATTCAGGTCGTTGACTTTTCTTCGTAATATATGCCATATAAATTTTGATACCGTTTTTTTCACAATAGAAGTCTGAACTTGATGCATATTTGAAACATGTTATTTTAATTTCATTAAAAGCATTCTGTGATGATGAAGCAACTTACTGAAAATGCACAGCTATTTCTTATTGTGCTCAAGTCTCATAAGAAACTTAAAATTGGGAATTGTTTAAAAAAAACAAAGCAGATCAATAACTTTAAAGAATTGTTAATGCAAGAAAATAATTTCTGGACCAAATAAAGAAATAGTAATATTTTTCATTACTGAATAAACTGCTTGAGGAAAAGTAAAAAATGCCTAGCACTATTGAAATGATGTATACTAACATTGCTTGCACTAAATCTTCTAAATTTATAGCTGTCGTTTTTGATGCCATGAACAATATACTTGCTGTTTAAGAGCATACTCTGTTAGGAATAAAAAGGATATATACATAAAAGCAAAAATGATGCTCACTTTATACCAGTGAAAACATAAACCCATTTTGAATGGACAGACTGTAGCATGAAAGTAGGCAGCATTTATTATCCATCTGAATGATACGGGGAGAGTGATTAAATATTCAACTGAAAGCCAGATGCCACTGTGGTGCAGTTTTTTGGTCTTTGGTTGTTTGGTTTCTTTTATGTCCCTAGAAAAAGCAAATCTAATGGAAAGAAAAAGCTGTGCAAAATTTGAATGCACTTTTTGGAAGTCTGGAAAACAAAAGAATTTAAGTCGTGAGGGTGATAAAAGAGGATATGGGGGTTGAGTGCACTTTTCTTTAATCGCCTTAGTTACATTGAAAGTAGCCAAAGGCTGAATGACAGCTTTGCTTAACTTCTGTCCTGATTTTCAGGGGCTTTGGGTATTGGTCTATAACATTAACTGCATCTTTTTTAATGTACTTCACTCTAAATAATTAATTATTAATGCTTTTTTTTCCTTCTTTTAAAAAAGGAGAAAATGTCTCCATTAAGGCATTGTATAAGACTGTAAACAAAATTATTTCTTGTTGCATTTCCAAAAGAACTGCATACATTCTAGCTAAATTGTATTCTAAACCTACTTTTCAGACATTTATCCTGTTTATCTTACAGAATAAAACTAACAAATCATAAAGCTATTTCGCATAGTTTAAAAAGGGTTATTTGCTACTGTTTATTTGGCATGTCATATCATTTTCCCTAAAAAAAAAATAAATGTAAAACTGCTTGAGAACTGGTACTTAAATATTCTGAGACATGGAAAGGCATTCTCTATAGGGGTATCTGAGGAAAACAGGATAGCTTGTTATTCTTTCTAGTCTATGTATAGATAAATATTACCAAACTTCTAACATTGCTTCTTATCTAAGTATTCATCAGGTGCCTTTAATGATTCATGTGAACATATTGCAGGTAGCAAGCAATACTGTGGAGTTATGTATTAAAAAACCCTAGACCCAAACACTGCTAACAATACAGTAATTGTAAAACTCAAGGAGTTTCCTGATTATTAGGTAGAACTTGATCTGTAATCTTAAATGCTCTTTTGGGGTATGTGTAATCCTAAAGAGAAGATCATGCTTGTCTCTTTGATGCCCTACGATCAAGACCCTTCAAACTCAAATTCACGGAGATGTCGATTTACAGCTAACCAAGAGCACCTTTGTTTTGTTGACAAACATTTCTTCAAAGTCAAACTGAAGGCGAGATCCTTTCCTGATCATAATGTATAGTAAATGAGAAAGAGTTTTAAAATAAATTCTACTGTACCATGCTTGATCTGGAGTTTAGGGCAAATCCTAAAACCAGACAACCCTAATTCACTCAACTTATATTTCCTCCCTCTCTTCCTTTTGTAGTGAAAATTAGCTATGATTCTGTATAAAATATTAGCAATATCTCAGAGAAGCCTCACTTTTTTAGTTCTTGTAGCAGCTAAGAGAGAGGCAGGTTGGAGGAGATGTGGAAACGTGGGTCTCTTCTTTCAGTTTATTCACCACTGAAGTAAAATGACTTTACTTTGACTTCAGAATGTTGCCAGAGATTATATTCTTATATTAGGAATAATCAGTACTTCGAGCCATCGGTACCAAATTGAAGGAGGAGCAAGCAGTTTAAGGTATTCCCTGAAAAAAAAAACAAATAAGAAAGGAACTCTGCATTCCATCCCACTGAGTGTCTTAGAACGTCGATAACATGAAAGTATCCAAAGATATATCTCCACAGAAAGTGTTCTCTAAGAGCAAAAATATAAAACATTATCTTTCCTTAAAAAGAAATAAAAATTTTAAAAGTTAACTTGTAGGATTGTGCTCTCCAGGAACAGATTAAGCTATCTATTTACAGGAAAAACTTTCCTTAGCCTTATCTATCCAGTACTGACTGCGGCTGACCCCTCAAAGGTCCAAAGAATACCATAAGAAACCAGGCAAGGGGTTGATGGCAGTATTTGCTTTTTGGCTGTTAGAGCAGCTCTTCAAGCTCAGCACAAATATGAAGCAAAATGTAACACAGAAAATACTGCACAAAAATGCAGTAGTATTTCAACATAGTTCAACAATCATATTTAAAGCATTGTGTAAATATAGCCTGTTATTTTATGAGTGTCAGTCACCATCCCCTACCTTTGCCTCAAGTAGACTTAAGCCCTAAACTTTGAATTTCATGTAACTTAAGATAAAATATCTCTGAGCCACCTGAATATTACAATTCTTGAAAATTATGCTGAACACATACCAATGAGACTGCCCCCCTTGGATTTTAAAACGTTGGAGTAGCAGACTCTTCTACTTGTCCAACAATTGATTCAGTTTTCAGATATGTCCTGGTTTTTTAAATAATTAAAAGCATGTCTCTTTCCTTCTGTTCTTTGCTTTTAGAAGTATTGTGGTTGATGCTCCATAATGGTGATCCTAAGCGGAATGAAGAACAATAATACAGAAAACACTAATAAAACCATAGTCAAGCTTTATGACGACATATATTTGGCAGTGGGGTAACCTCAAAAGAAACAGAGGGACATAAAATACTCTGAAGGAAAATGTAATCTATAATGATGTTAAATATCAAAGTTTCTACTTGGATTTACTAACCAAACATCCAGAGGCAGAATTTCATTGATTCTGCATGGTCACAGCTCCATCAGCATTTATATCAACAGCCTCAAGAAAAGGCCCTGAAGCAAAAGTATTTTTGAGTAAGACTGTTTCTATATGGAAGCACGAGAGATTTGGGATCTCCATATATACACCTACTCTGAGTTCTTTTATGGTCAAAATGATTAATTTAAAACCTCTTTTATGAAACAGAAAATTCAGTAGAAAACTTCCGTACTTGCTAAATTTTAGGGCGTTCCATGAAAATCCACCAGAACAAAAATATCCTTCATTTTTCTTGTAACCAAGACATAAACAGTAGCTAATTTTTAACTCATTAATAGTTTGGGGTTGTTTTTTTTTTTTCTTTTCAGACAAGCACAAAAGCAAGACAAAAGCAAAACACTGTTGATTCTGGGAACTGTTCTATGGAGAAATAAATTCTTTCAAGTCATATCCACTGATCATGGCCATTATAAAAGATGATAAGAAAGATGGCTTACAGCTATACCTCTTGAAGGACAATGCTCTACAGTAGCTGTGATGTGAGTCTCCATCAGCAGATTGTTACTCACATGGGAGAGGGGGCTACCAGCTACTGAATCACTAAAACCACTTCTGTAACGTTATGCGTTCTTGAAGTTCTTTTAGCCACGTGATACAGTCTGATATTGCTTAGTTTTTATAAACAGGTTTGATTATGGGACAGCAAAAGCTTATTAGAGTCCCAGCTGGAGCATACCTTGCCTTTATTTCTGGACTGTCCAAACCATGCTGTATGGGTAAAGATCAGCAAAAAAACCTACGTAGGAAAAGACGTCATTAGAGAGCAGAAATGCTGTAGAAAGTGGAAGTGTTGTACAATATCTTTTTGTCTAGGAGAGGCATGTAAAAATCCACCAGAAGTCGTTCACATGTTCCTGGGATTTGACAAATTCTGTTTTACAGTTTTTCCTGCATTGAATCACAGTTCCCTTGTTTGTTAGAGGGAGATGCTGCTAAAAAGTCCAAACAAGTCTGTTTAGCTTCTATAGTATTGTTCTCAACGTTATGCAGGCATTTGTACCAAGTTAGGTACTTACATTTTAGTTGCAGAAACGTGCAACTTGCAGAAACCTTCTTAGATTATCTGTTCTGCTCTACAATATTTTAATAAAATTTGCCTATGGCAAAGAAATAAATCAGTGTAATGATACATCATTACTCACACAAAGTACTGAAACAGTAATATATCAGCTTTGGGTGAATAATTTTAATAGAGATCTTGTGGTCACAAGCAACTGGAGCCTAAGGTCTCCTAAACTTTTTGTATCCTTGGCTTATGTAAATAATTTCAAGAAACTTTTGCTTAGTATTCTCCTGGATGAGAAGAAATACCATGCGCCATGTGTTCTTACCAAATACAGGCAATTCATATACTACCTTCCAAAATGTTTGAATAACCCCTTAAACGAAACACCCCGCAACTTTAATCACATCTCTATAAACATCTAACAACAGTGTATATAATTTGGCAATGAATTAGAAAATGCAGAATTGAATGTCAAATCCACTACGGCTGAAATTAGCGATACCTCTTTTATATGAATCCTGTTACGACGGAGATACCTGTACTCAAAGCCTTCTAGCCCAGCCCTGGTATCTGTAAATGCAAGCAAACAAGTAAGATCAGAAAAAAAAAACCGCACCCACCCTAAAATTTAATTGCTTTTTAAATAAAAATACATATTTATTTCTAATGTAGGCATTATGTTATTTCTTTACTTTTGAATATTCCTTACTTTCATAAGGAGCTTAGTGCAGTATTATAATACTCTTATATTCTTAATTAAAACAGGGCAAAAAAACAGCCCATGCAGAGCCGACCCCACAATATGATACAGCTGTACAGCTCTTGGTGTTGAAGCAGTATGGAATTCTAGTAACCAAGGTTATACATATCAGTGCTACACTTGAACTAAGCTAAAAGTTAAGGACAAAAATATTAACAGAGAGAGTAAAGCAGCCCAGCATGGTATAGAAGATTATTAGAGAACAATCATTCTCTTATCCAAAGGGATTCACAACTGTGATTGCTACAATATTGATATATTATTAATTTTTCATGATTATAAAATTTCTGAACCATGTGACATATTTACAAGATTATTTTAAAGAAAATAACCACTAAGATAAAGTTTTAAGCAAGGAATATTTTTTCCTCACTGTCTTACAGCACAGGCTTGAAACAGCAAGATGACATTGATATTTGAATGCACTGTACATTACTTTTCTACTGACTTGGATTTATCAAAATGTGATCTATGTAAAAGACTGGAAAACCCCAATAATTAGTAAACAGTAGACCAATACCTATAAGAAGAGTCCTTTGTAACCTACTCCCCGTCTCACTTCAGAGCTGTTGTCAGAGAAGAGCTGAGTGGAAATTCCGCATTGCAGCATGACGTTGATGTCTGTAAATCCAAGCCTTAGGGCAGCAGATCAAATGTTTCTTAATTGACAAAGATCCTTCACCAGAAATGCCCTCTGCCCATATCCCAGTTCAGAATATTCTATTACGCAACCTAAGGAAGCATTTTGTTAAACATTAGGCAACCGAAATTTGTATTACTTTCAGTTTCTAAATTTGAAATCATAACTGAGGTAGAGTTCTGTGTAACAACACGTGTTGATAACCACGGGAAAGCCTCAATATGAAAAAGAAGGGCTTGCATCCACTGTGTCTTTAACATCTTACTGAGAACTTGACCACCAGCTCAGACTTTCTTGATGCACAGTGCAGCTCTCCCTTAGATCAGATTTTCACTACCGTGGGCGTCTGTCACATAAAACATTAGTTTTCATCAGCATATATAGATATTAAGAATTCATCTGTTGGAGAAACAAGAATGTAATAACGAATAGTTTTATTGAATGTATCATCCAGGCTAGACCCTGTTCCATGGCAGGATTAGGTGTTGTTATTAGTACAGCTACTCCCCTACTTGCATACTTTGCATTGAATGATTTATTGCTTTGATGTAAATATGTAATTTTCAATAGCTGACAGATCAATAGCGAGAAAACACGCCGCTGCAGGTGTGATGTAAACCGTGAGGTAAATAGTTGTGGGGGGGAGAGCTAATGCCGTGAGCTACGCAATGCCTCTTGCTGACAAACAGTTCTCTTCAATGCAGAAAGATTCATCCTAGTGTAGTTGCCCTGGAGCCATGTTGTTCAGCAGGTCAGGTCAATCTTTCGCAGTCAATCTTGTCGAGATATTCTGGATTCTCTAGGCGGTGATGGAAGTTTATGACAAGTATTTTTATATCTGAACTATATGGATAAGGTCTTGAAAACCCTTACGTGGGTGAATAGCTCTTGTTTATGTGGGAGACCATTCAGATCCCTTCTTCTATTAGTCGCGTAAATTGATTTAGTATACGGCTTATAAGAGAAGTGCTGTTTTGCTTTCAGCTATTTTCTGGTTTTACAATACCAGAGCAGAATTGCAAAATTAGAAGATAATGGCAAAACCTGCTGATTGTAAAGTCCCGACTATAGCTCCTGGAGAAAGTCAAGGAACATTTTGACAAAGCACAAAAGTTGACTGAGGAAAATAAAGCAAAACGGTAAAGCACAATAGGGTATTAAGACTAAATTAGTATAAACACCTCACCCTGAGGCCTTATACTGTCAGCAAACTACGGATCAGAGTAGTGCACACTAAAACATGCCAGCTGTGTTTTATTGTTTTGTTTTCCATCCCTTCGTGTTATTTAAAACATATATCATGATGGCATTGTAATGCAACTGTATATTATAAAAATAACTTCTTAAAACAGTGTAGCTTCTACCATCTCATGCTGAAGAGACCTTACTGTGGAAAGAGAAAAGAAATTTATACTGAAAAATATTAAAATATACTTCTTTTTCCAAGGAGCAGCAGGAGCAGGGGAGAAGAGGCTGGGAGCTGAGGGCGACCCTGGCAGGGCAGTGTCCTCACCCACCACAGCACAGTTCTGCAGGGGCTCAGCTGGACAAATAAAGCCATGGGCTGGAAAAAGGTCCATTGATAGCCCTGGCACAGCCAGGGATGAATCAGGTCCAGGGACCATCCAGGGAGCCCCAGGTTGCTGGGGCTCTCCCCCAGCCAGGGAAAGCAGGAGAGAAGGCTAAAAATAAGCACAACAATCGCCTTAACTGAGAGACACACCAACAACACAGGGCTGGGCTTAAACGGAGGTCCTGGACCCATGGGCAGAGGGTGTGGGCGGAGAATCCCTGCCTATTAGTGCCCTCAGGCATCAGTCTGAGCAGCAACTAAGAAACAGTCATGAGTGGCATGATGGAGAGGGCCTGCAGGTTTGGCCCCGTGCTCAGCAAAATTACTTTTGTTAAAATATTGCTCTAGATTAAACGTCTCTCTGTTTCCAACTCTGTGTGGCAAATTCACGTGGGAGATCCCAGATGAGCCAACCCATTGTGTGTGGCAGGTGGGATCTCTGAAAAGAGCCATTGTGGTGAACGGTGGACGTGGGAGCACCAGTCCTGCGGTGGAGGTCTAGCACATTACTTGTCCTAGGAATGGGAAAAGCCTGAGACCAAGTACTGGGATGGAGAAGGTGTAATAACAATACAATGGAGAAGGCGTAATAACAATATCAGTTGAAGAGAAGTCTGATGGCTATTTTGTTCAAAATCTCCACCCTAAGTGACCTGCATTGTGCAGCACAGGTATTTGCACAACACAAAATCAGCTCCCAGCTAGTTCTTGTGCAAACTTCTTAAAGGTACATTCTTTCCTTGATTATGTTGACTTCGGAGGTATTAATCTCATTTTACATGAACATAAAGACAGATGAGATTTAAGTCCTTCAATTTAATTTTCAGTTTTCTTAAAATTACTTACTTTTGATAAATTCCTGTTTCAACCTAAGTAAGCCCAATGACCCTATGTTGCACAAATGTGTGTAAGCAAATATGCCGAGGACAGTGCAAGTTTCTTTGGCACCATAACAAGTATGCAGAACAGGATTTAGACTTTTTATCAGATCCAGTGACACTCCAACTCATGTTAACATGGTGACAATAACATTAAGAGAGAACCAGTCTCTAATGCATATGTTCTGCTCTGCAAAGTTGACAAATACAACATATTTACCTTTTACAAACTGCCATCCTTTTGCTACTAGACACGATAAAAAAAAATTCTTATGAACATCGATATATTTTGGGTTTGTCCACTACTGATTTGTGGGCAAATATCATGGTTATTTGACCATTGCATATATATGTACAACAATGTAAATGATACTCACTACATCATAAAAGCATGGAGATGCTTTTTTTTCTTACACAAAGGTTTTTGGTTTGTTTATGACCTGGAAATGCCTTGGCCTTATCATTGTACCTCATGTGCTGCCATTTCACATCTCAGGCTTTTCCCTTACATTATCACTTTTGTTGCAGTTCTTCACCTGCATTTTGAAGATATTATGAGCAGTGCGGTGGGAGGAATGTTATATAAATGATTCAGGTGACACTTTGTACTAACTACGTGTCACGTTTTTTCTAAGTTAGCTCAAAGAAATGCTGATCCATTAAACCATCAGGTTTATCCTACTGTAAAAAAGAAAAGAGCTTTTCACAAATTAAGAAAAACTTCAGTTTTATCCTGAAAGCTGTATCAGTCTTGATGACTAGTATATAGGATTTACTGAATACAGCTGCATCCAATTTCTACTGAATGGTCTTCTGAATCATCAAAGAAATCTACCAATACTCTTGGTTCTTACCTGTGGCATCAATACAAAACGATAATTAAAAGCCAAATTCAGAACTGGTATGTAGATGGAACTACCTTTTTTTTTTTTTTAAGAAATGGTCTATTCAAAACAGACTTACTGCCACAGCACAGCTAGGGCAAGAAGTTGTGAATTTCTCGTCTGTGCTTTTCTAAGTCTTTTTCTGTAGATATGTAAAGGACTTCAGGCCAGTTCCTCCAGTCTGCCTGTCTTTCCCCCTTTTGAATCAATGATGAGGTGCACAAATACCTTTTAATTGAAGTACTATCATTGGGAAAATACATTTGAAAGCAAATAGAAATTAAAGCAAATTACAACAAATGAGAATGACACTTCAAACGTGAATATTTAAATAAAAGTCTAGGTTCTGCTTAGATACAACATCACATAAAGCTAAATATATTTTTAAACACTTCTGTCAGTCCATTCTGGTAGGAAAGAATGCAATTACAAAATGAAACATTAGATGCTACAGTAATAAATACATTACCCTGTGTTATTGAATACCAAGCCAAGTCTTGATTATCCTACACAGATTGCTGGCATGCCCTTTGGTTCATTCTGGATTGAGTTTATGGGCAGGATTTGGGCCATCTAATTTGCTGAGACCTATGGGTACTTTTTGGTTATTGAATCAGGGGTTACAATCTGCTGTAGCTTTGTGATTACAATGCAAATGAGTTATTCATAGGTGACCAGCTCCTTCCTTCTTGATACTAATGAAGAAACACCTATCAATTCCAACATAAACAGGAAATTAAGAGCCAAAGCAATGACTTTATTTTGTTAGCAAACATTTTCCCTTCCAATTATACAGGTAAATGAAGGATTACCTCTTAAAGGGATACACATGGCATAAAAGCACCAGCAATATTTGTATACAAGTATATAAATAAAAGCTCTAAGGAATAAAAATACTAGGTGTAGTTTGAAACACCAGAGATTTTATTTTTATATTGAAAACAACTAAAACTTAAATGAGTTTGCTGGTTCAAATCCCCTTATTAAATACACATGTATTCATACGTATTTTGGAGCCAGATTCCTCAACAAGCCACATTATAAGAATTTTCATTCAAAATGGACTGCAGAGTAAAGCTCAAACATTTTTTCACCCTGAGCAAAGTAAGAATAGCAGTATAACATAATAAAGAGAGTAAATTAATATTTGATCTAACTTTGACACATTTAATAATTAGCTTCCAGCAAGATGAAGCCACTGTTGCAATAAGGCAGCTTCAGAACACAAAAGGAGAAGGACAAAGAATAGACAGAAATGTCTATTTGCGGTAGAAAAACAAAATGCTGTGTCCGTTCTCGTGAAGTGCCTCAACTGTAGACTGCTTCAGCAGAAGCTGAAGGCATGGGAATGGTTTTGGTGATCTCAACACGTTCAGAAAGAGCTCTTATTTTCTTATATTCATCTGCCATCCAACAAGGCACCATTTATTACAAGAAGATATTCTGAAACATCTGCTTGACCCTCCAAGGCTGTCAATGGTTGTCAGTTATTGGCTATTTTTGACAATTTCTCTACCATTGCTGGGTCTTGTATTTCTGTCTGAACTTTTTCTTGTTGAAGTAGCCACTCCACCAAAAAATCCCAAGGAAAATGGTGGAAATGGTGAATTCATAACCCAAAACACGAGAACATACACTCCAAAAATCATAATTAAAGTTAATTAAACATAATTAAACATGTTTAAGCTTTATTGTGTCTATCATTAGATTAATATCCAACTAAATTGAGACTTTAACACGATAGGAAAGAGAAACAGTTCATTCTGAATTTACCAGGAGCTTTTCAGTGTGAGTGAAGATTCATAACATAAAAAAACATTATGTGAGGTATTTGAGGGATCTAGTGGGAGTTTTTCATATATATGAGATGTTTTTCTTTTTCAGTATCGTAACAAATGCATGCCACAGACTCTCAGAATAAACAGACCTGAGCTCCAGCAGAATAAATAAAACTTGTTTAGAAAAAAATGTGGAACTGAATAGAAGAAATTCCTCCTTCCCTGACAGCTTTTCCCCTTTTAGCGCTTGAGTCTAGAATATCATTTTTAGAAGCAATGAAATTAAACCTGACAGAAGCTTAGACTGTGAAAAGTTATAAATAATTTGAACCAACCTAGGAGCTTGCATGCACATAATTTTTATCACACTTTCATCCTCAAAAATAAAATTAGCCTAGCTGCTCTGTATGAAGGTACTTCCATCAGTTGAGGAAGTTGCCTTTAAGTAATGTGGAGGCCATTCATGAGAACCCATCTGGCTTCTGTAGTGCCGAGACAGGATGCCTTTTTGCTGCCTGATCTTCTGAGTGACAGTCCTTGTCCTCCTTGCTTCTCAGGATATCTGCTTGATGATATTTTAGACCCTGACTGCCTCATCCTCCCCTTCCTAGCTCCCAGTGATGCTTAGGGCTGTTGTGTACAGTGACATGAGAATTTTCTTTCAAAACGCTCTGTTTCCTTCTCCCACAGCTCTAGTGAAGAGACTCCGGCCACAACAGACATTTTTTTCACTGCCACTTTGAAGTGAGCAAGTCTGAGGAGGGGAAATGCCCCCAGGAAAACCTGGGGCCAAAACACAGGTTTTCATTCAGCCAGGCTCTTGCACAGCTAAGAGCAACCATGCACACAAAGAAAGCATCTGTGCTGGCCAGTGAGGAACAGGGATGGGTGCACAGCTTTATACCTCTTCGCCAGGACTCATCCTGCCTGAGGGAGACACGTGCTAGATTGGCACGATGGGAGAAGGCAGGAAGAATTAGATTTCTGATGTGGCCTTGGAGTCCTCTACTTAGCAAGTATTATCTGAACACTTCATGAATTTGTCCTCCTACTGCACCGTAGCAAGGGGAAAAGTCTCCACTTCTGAGTTCAAAGCTTATATCTCACCCTCTGGGCTGCTATCCGTTGCACACTTGACCAAGGGCCATACATCATCTAACATGATTTTGTGCCTATTATGATGGATGCAATGTCTTCGGAATAGCAGGAAAGAGCATACCTACTCCACTGGGAAGGATAGTAAGCTCTTACTTCCAGCTAGCTACCTTGTGGTACTTGTGAACTGTTCGTCATGACATGACTTCCAATCCTAAATTTTGATTCCAAAAAGCCTCCAGGGAACCGTTCCTCATCACCTCCTTAGTCCTTTCCTCTCCTGAAAAGCCTCCTTCCCAAGCTGACTCCACCAGCTAGCAGCACAAGCCTGAGAATCTGCTGGCCTCCTTTGCTTTGACCTATATTCCTTTTAAACCTATCTATCTGCTACATCTACACAGACATACCTTTTAGTAATTGAAGACAAAGTCTGCCTTGGCTTGGGACTAAGCAATTCAAATCTGCATCCAAGTCTTACACTGATTGCAGGCTAAACTGCCTAAATGGCAGCTGATAGTACACACTATCAGTGTGAAAATTGTGCACCCACTTTCCTCTCCACAGTATGTGCTGTCAGGTCCCCTTAAATGTCCTGTAAAAATGAAGAGATTAAACATATGCCAGCTATTTTTAAAAATGCATCCTTAGAAAAGAGTGAGGGATTGCTGGTATTATTGCAGAGCGTGGATTCAACCATGTGGGTTTGTTATTTACAAGTATTTTCACTTCCACCTGCTCATGGGCTCCAGGAAGAAGTTAGAGGGGGAGGTGAGAGGGAATATATCCAAGAGGACACGCTGTTTGCAAGTCCTCTGTCTCTAAAAAATGGATCAAATACCTTGCCTGCTAAGATCCTCCCAGGCAATGAATTACGATGAATGAAAAATATAATTCATCCTGCCTGTGCCTCCTCTTTCCTCCACCTGCTTTTCTAGACACTCAGGAAAGGCATTATGTGTACTGGAGCTAATTTTGGTTTTGAGCTCTGGACCAGTAGTTACAGAAAGCTAAAAGACAACTTTATGTTTGGACACGATTGGTAAGCATATCAGAGACTTTTGTGTAAAAACACAATTTAAGGACTTATATTTGAACTGTTCACTGAGGGTAGACTGAAATCCTCGTCTGTTGATCCTAGCATGTGGGGACTACACTGCAGAAATAATATAGACTCAGAAAATTGCACCTTTTGGCCCATGGAGTAAATCAGCTATGCCAGCCACTTTGCATCCGTTTCTGTGCCTCTGGTGGCCAAGTCCACATTCTGCATACAGTAAAGCAGAAGCTCTGAAGACTTCAGTGGCAGAGCTTGCCCACCCACTCTGTATCTTCAGCGGAAGAGGGAGAGGAACGGTAATGGGGAGCACTTGTGTTGTAGCGACAACTGCACATTCCACCCCCGTAAGAGGACGAGCAGACTAGCTGATGGCTAAGCCTTTATTTCACGTGTTAGACATCAAGTATGTCACAAGAAATGCAGACAGGTGAACTAATGGTTTTGATCATCTTACAGTGACCTGATTCACAATAAAATATCTCTATTTTTGGCAAGGAGGAGATTTCAAGAAGGAATTCCACGTTCAGATCTACAAAATGTGTCAATAGCACCCACTTTGCAAAGTTCATTTCTGTAGTTTTCATTAATTGACTTGGATTTAGACAGGATGGAAAAGGATGGAAATAAGGAACATTGCTGCAGTGTGTGTTTCTCCATGCACCAGTTTATACAAATTGAGAAGTGACACATCCTTCGATAACTTCTGCAGTTTTAATTTACCACCACTTTCCTTTCTGGCCCCTCCACTCTTAAACCACAGGAGTAGAACTAGATTGGTGCTACTTTAGTCTTTATATTTTATTGGAAGTATTTTTTAGAAGTTCTCATAAGATTTAGGTGCTGAATGCCGCAGAACATCATGCACCTAAGTAATAAAATCAGAGGACCTTTGGTCACATTTTACTGTGTGCTTCGTTACTATTCCAATTCCAGAAAGAAATATACTGTTTTGCAGTATCCGTCATTTTTTCTTCCTCTAGAGTCCTCTACCTCAATATAATCAAGAATTGCAAAATATGTTTTCAACTGATGGAGTATTTTTTATACTATTTAAAAAAAAAAACAAAACCCATACCAAAACCCAAACAAACAAACAAAAAACCCCCCCAAAGAACCCTATATAATACAAAATGCGCACATTTCTGGTTTCAATAATGTTTTTTTTAAACACTCTACTGATACGGATATAATACAGGCATTTACTATAGCCCAACAACGGTGCATACAAACAAGCTCTATGGGGAGAATTCTTGCAGCCCACAAGTCCTTAGGTAGCCCCTGTGCTGCCCCGCACTACCTGAAGCTCTCAGCTTTGTCCTTCTCCTAACCCTAAGCCTAACCCTAACAAAACCCTTTGGCCTTGGCTAAGCCTTAGCTCAAGACACCCAGCCGTGGCCTACATGTACAGCTTTTGGGAAAGAAATTTTTCTGCCATCTAAACCATCCTTTGGCAGCCCCTCCAACTGCAGGTCTAAGCTATCTCTCCATCCCAGCCACAACACTAACCCTAGGCTCTAGGCCTTGACAGGGCCTTACCCCAAGTCCGTAGTTAGGGCTCAGTCGTCAGTGAGAAAATCTTGTGGCTTTCTCTATCTTTCAGCAGCCCCTGGCAGCCGTGTGCCACCTGGAGTTATAGGCTTAGTCTATCTCCTAGATAGCCATACCCCAAGACCCATAGCAATGACAAACACAAACAAGTCTCAGGGGAGACTTCATATGATAGCCTAGGCTTTCCTTTAACAGCCTTTTTGCAGTCCTACACCACCTGGAGCTCTTGGTTTTATGGTTTTATACAACTATTTAGTCAAAACTGAACTCTAGGTTTTGGCCAAGCCTTAGCCAAAGACCGACATCATGGTCTGCATGAACAAGCTCTCTGGGGAGCATTGTTTTCACAGTCTACACCATCATTTGGCATCTCTTTGTATTCCAACACCGCTTGGAGCTATAGGTTTGCTCTATTTCTGAACTTTAACCCTGACCCGGGGCCTTGGCAGGATGTTGGCCTGAGACATGGACCACAGGAACAGGCTCTAAAGGGAGAAGAAGTGGCGTTCGTAGAAGCAGTGGTGCTTGTTTCCACGAGCAATATATATAATTTAATTATAGTTGGCAGTGCTATAGGTAAGTTCTAACTGCATATTTTTAACATTTAAAAAATTACCCTGGAAGAATATTTTAGAGTTTCTTTGGGGTGGTCTTAAATTACAGGAGCTGCTTTGCCTTAGGGATGCTAATACTTCATACTTGTATTAAAACATGGATAGGGTGAAATAGTATTTCAGTGCTAAAATTATATTTAATTTATATTAAATCTAGTACTTGGTGGAAAATGTTAATTATTCTCCTTCTATGTGCTGTTACTTTATAGCATATTAATGTACCAGAAGTACATCCAGAGCCTACATCTGAAATTTAAGTTTGTACAAATACAGAAATGCATTAAAGAATTTACAGTAGGAAACAGATGCAGAAAATGTTCCCCATTATCCTTATTTTACTGATGAGGAAGGTAAGCAAAAATATCAAATTTTAGGGCTAAAAAAAGGATGTAGGTGTCTAAATAGGGACTGAAGCAGATTTTAGATAAAGTTGGAGTTACAGGCCTGCAGTACCCAGTCGACCTGGATATCTAACCTAGAAGCATTCTGATACTATTGTTGCAGCTACTTGTGACATTAGAATATCCTAAACACCTAAAAATTCTGCTTTCAGACACACACAGAAAAGTAATACTTTTAAGAGTCCTGTAAGCATAGATGATCATTGCATTCCTTATATCGTCACAAAAAGTAGAATTTTTCTGCATAAATCCCTTATGAAGAAAAATTCTTGAAGTTCCCACCTGTTTATTCATTAGGCATTAACAAGATGGGGCTTGACTGAAAATATGATGGCGGCACCACTTTTCTTTTTTTTTTTTTTTTTTTTTTTTTGCAAGGCAATAGCATCGGTGGAAAGAAGGGAACTGAGTTTCTAGACCCTACTCCAAGGACTGTTTATGTGCTTTATCCTATAGATAATAACACAGAATTGAATTGACTGCATCTTCCACACATTGCATTGCTATACTTTTTTTTTCAAATCTGGTTCCATGGCTAGATGTTACTACTGAAGTTACTCTTTCAAAGCTGATTTAAATACACAAATCTGAGGTTGAGCTGCCAACATTTGATCGTTTTCAGAAATAAAGGTTTTTACAGAAGCTACTGCATGTTTTCTTGCAATTATTGTCAGCAGAAAATTCCACAGATGTCTCTGTATTACACGTTTCTCTGAAGAAGAATTGTTGAAGGAGCAAAGTTTGAGGTAAAGCTGTACACAGATTCAAAAGTCTTTTAGCAAAGTTAGAGACGTGAGACTATCAAATATATTCCTGAGAAGGGTTTCTTCTTTCCAAATATGCGTAGGAGACAGTAGACAAGTTCTTTGTAGCAGGCATCAAGGAAAACAAGGAGATGACAGTCTTCTGCTTTTCTCTTTTCCACTATCAAGATACCTTTGTTCAAAAAAAGTATTGCTCCCTCAGCTCTGCTTCTTTTTTCTCTTTTTCCTTCTTTCTTTTTTTTTTTTTTTAAATGTAAAGGCTGAGATATCTAATAAAAATATATATATATTTATCCAGATTAAATTATCAGTGCTCTGCCAGTATCCCTTTGTTTGCTGATGGTTTTGTTGAAGCCCTTGTGCTTAGCATCAGAACCATCCAAACCCCAGCTGTCTGCTTGGATCTTAGTTCTGCTTTTAAGTTTTTGGGAAGTCTTGGTTGCTCTTACACAAAGTAGAAATAGCAGAAAACAGGGTATTGGCAGCCCAATATGTTTGATTTTAAAAACAATGCCCATGACTTGAAACAAAATAAGTCTTTGTTTGCTTGAAAGAAATATTTTGATACAAAAATCGTTAAAATGTCCATTTCTAAATAAAACTAGGCTATCATCATCCCAGGTTGTTTAGTTACAATCAAAATTTTTCCATTAAGTGAGGAACATGTTTCATGTTAAAATTTCCTGAAGCTGTGGTCCCAGCAAGGAACATGCCCCATTTTGCCAACATCAGGGAACTGTCTTTAGGAGAAAATCGTTCCTGCTGGTGAGCACGCATGAGGTCTTTCCAGCCAGGGAGAAGTAAAACCAGAAGCTACTAAACTTTGTAAGGATCACTACGCTTAGCCCAAATTACTGATAAAATATTAAACCATTACACAGGTCAGAACTGCGACTGGGTGTTTGCTTCTAAATTTATACCCTTTTCTGGGGAAGGGATGCTGTGGTGACAAGACCAGCAAGTGGAGCAGAAGGAGGAGAGAAGGGTTAATAATGCACCTGCATGTATAAAAGGGAAAAGGAGGCAATATAAGGAAAAGAAGGCTAGTCATTAAGAAGTCAGGAACGAATAGGAAAAGGACTGGTCATTTCCAAATGAACATGTGATATTTTAAAGCACTAAAGAAACACTTTCTTTTGATTAATTTAAGTGGTTGCTTAAGAGACTGGCTTTTTAAAAATATAATATCTTTATTGCCTACTTTTTTTAACGTACCTTGCAGGGACTTACATACCGAGCTCAGAGATGCTGGTTCAACCTGAGAGTGAGGGAGCGATTTGAAGTATTACAATTCCCCAAACATTTTGTGTAGGTTTAGTTCAGAGCTTCACTCAAGGACACGTTCAAAGCCTTGCAGAAGCTGGCAATAGAAGCCAGGTCTCCAGAGATGTTTCGGCACCTAATCCTACAGGAATATAATGAGAATGTTGGCGCCTATTACATAATTTTATGTATTGAGTTCTAAGAAATTCAGACATGTTTTTAACATGGGAAGACATTCGTGGCATATTACGTGCCAGACTTACAAATTTTCTCAGCAGCCTTAATGGAAAGATATTGGATATTCAGTGAATACGACTATCATCTGGCCATCTACGTATATTTTTCCCCCCTTTAAGTTACAGAAAATATTATTTAATATGCTGTTTGCAAAATGCAAGAGCTAACATGCCAGAAGCTAAAGAAATTCAGAAAAACAATTTTGGGTTGGGGAAATTTCAGGAGAAACTGCAACTTAGCATTGGAATAGAACCCTTTTGCTCCTTTTCTTCATCCCCCAAAAATGTTCTACTGAAGATTTTTAATCACAAATCACTTGTTCAACAAAGTTTTATCAGAAAATGGATGAGTTATGAAATAGTTTTTTCTTCCTTTCTCCAACAAAGTGATAAAACTCAATTTTCAGTTTATAAATTCTCTGAGAAAATTTTGGATCATGCTTACTTTTGCTTTTTTTTAAGACAAAAAAATGTCAGTTTCTGTTTGGACAATTTGCTTGTGCTGCTTTTAGAACAATGCAGGAAAAGCGATTGTGCACAGATGAGTGGATGACAAAGGAGAATAGAGAACAGCTATAGATGCAAAAATTTAGAGCCATGTAAATCAACCAGAATTTGGATTGTTATATAAACTGGTAATATATGCTTTCTCTTGGCATAGATAACCATTAATTGTTATTATTTGTGCAAGTTCAAAAGTCCGCAATGGAGTTGGTATACAATACCAGCTGTAGGATTTTTTTTCCCATTTGTCTCTGCCAGACAATATACATCACATCTGTTCAGCCAATTTTTATCATGATGTTATCAAAAACATATGAAAATGCTTTGAAATAGATTATTTTAGAACTAAAATGGCACAGGAAATCAAAGGACGCTTATATGAAACTAGAAAATTGCATCTGGGCTTCTTCATAAAATATATGTTTGAGACATTATTCAGAGCTTTGGAGAAAGAAGGTTAAGAGAGTAAGCCAAGCTAACTGGCCTTTTCTGATACAACTGGATACACAATATATATAAGACAGAGATACTAAATCTGATACGCTAATACTGTATAAAATCAATTTCTATTCCCATTTCTTCCACCCACCCCACCCCCCAAAAAAATAATTCTGAGCTTCCATTTCTGCTTGTTCATCCCCTCTGCCCAGCTGCTGGTAATGGAACTAACCCTCATGTCAGCATCGGGGCCAGGATTTTACACCGACGGTTCTCGTCCATCTCTTCAAGTCAGTTTACTGTTGGTTTCCTATTATTCTATGTATCACATGACAGATATGTATCAGGATACCACTGCTATTTTTCTGGCTTCCTTCATTTTACTGGTGCTATAGTATTTGCATTTTTGCCTCAGCATTATGAAAAGACAGGATTAAATTGCACATTATAAAGAAAAATCACAGAAAAAGCTGTAAATAAACTTTAAAGCATTCATAAACTGATGCAGCTTAATATTACCCATGGGAAGGCCAGATTTTCTGCCAGGAAGGATGCCGAATCATAAGCCCATTTTCAGAACTCATCGTTATCTAAGAAGCTGCTATCAAACCCTTGTGTAATACAACCAGCATTCTTACATGACTGAAAAGTATGATATCAATTCCTATAAAAATAAAGAGGGAATTTACAAAAATATTAACCCGAGATTTGCAGCACTTCCAGATCAGAAGAGTTTCTGGATGAACCTCAGAAACACAATCCTGTGTTTCTACATCACTGTACTTCTTCATTTCTTCACTCAATCCACTTTGGCAGAAGCATTTATGAAGCAGTAGCCTGCTATTAGGGTAATCTGGTCCACAGGATGGTCCCAGTCTTGCGAGCATCTAAATCCCCTAAACCACCATCTCCCTCTGCCGGAGCTACACCCGTCCTACAGGTCTAAATTCCTATTTATGGATAAGCAACAAGACATTTAAAGGGTCTGGATACAGTGAAAACTACTTAATCAATTACAATTTAAATCTAAGCAGTTACTCAAACTGTCAGAAAATTGCAAATTACTTTTTAAAAAATATATTAAAAAATCAATCGTCGTGTAGTGGACTTGACAGAAGCTATTTATGTTAGCTTTTTTCTGATTTACAGCAGATATATAAACCATTCTGGTCATTACAAAGAAGTTTATGTTATTCTATTAAATGTAAGTGGATTGTTAAAATTTATGTCAAAATATGCTGTAGCGTTCTATCTTTGAAACACAAGCCAATTTACTCTGATTTAAGCTAATGCACATGCCTGGAAATCCATAGACTGCAAATAAGTGTAGAACTTGGCTTAGGACATTCCCTCAGTATTGATTACAGTTTTCATTGGTTTATTTTTTCTGTCTATTTTAATTGTTAGTATTTGCCTGGTTTTGCTGCAGATGTTGACTTAGAAGTCCCAGAGAGTAAAATTATTTAGTTATTGCAGACTTCCTTCTGACTGTTATCCTAACAGTGTATGTTAACTTTTACTGATTAGTAAGACACTAATAACTTGGTCTACCAAAACAGCATGGGGAGCTTGGATTCTCCGTTGTCATTTACCAAGTGCTGCAGAGCCCCCATCATTTTTTCACAGAATCACAGAATGGTTATTGTTGGAAGGGACCTTAAAGATCATCTAGTCCAACCCCCTGCCATGGGCAGGGACACCTCCCACCAGACCAGGCTGCTCAAAGCCCCATCCAGCCTGGCCTTGAACACTTCCAGGGATGGGGCAGCCACAGCTTCCCTGGGCAACCTGTTCCAGTGCCTCACCAACCTCACAGGAAAGAATTTCTTCCTAATATCTAATCTAAATCTCCCCTTTTTCAGTTTAGAACCGTTACCCCTCGTCCTATCACTATACTCCCTGATAAAGCGTCCCTCCACGGCTTTCCTGTAGGCCCCCATTAGCTACTGGAAGGCTGCTATAAGGTCTCCCCGATTTTTACTCAGCTTATGATCTATTTCATTAAATATTACCAGAGATTCATCTATCACACCAACTCGTATTAGTAACCCACTGATGACCGGGAAAAGAAAAAAAGAAAAAAACCACAAAAAACCAATACCATACCTGACACAAAGGGCTAAGTCTGCAAAGGAGCCTGGGCCACCAGTTGACCTTAATTATTATGACCGCCCGCACCTTGGTCTTCCTCACACCCATCTTCTTTTCGGGGCTTATTTAAGCTCAGGCTCTTGAGCTGTGTTGAAGGTACACCAATACCTGTCCTTGTCCTTTGCTGTCCTAACTTGTTGACTGTTTTTTCTGGCTGATCCTCAGCCCTATGTTGTAACCATGTCTCCAGCCCCATCTTCTGCTGCTCCTGACGGGCATCCCTGGGTGGACACTGGATTTATTTCATTACCTCACCGTGTCTGGGACTGTCAATAGACCCTAAGAGTAACCCAGCTGTGTTCCCTGGTATTTTGGGACTGTGTCCTGGTTGCTGGGGTGACTGCCCTGCCTCTGTTACTCCTGGCTCCCAGCTCATCCTCTCTCTTGGAGCAACCCTGCTCTTGCTGACACTGTGTATCTTTCCACCTAGCAAAACCTTTAGCATCAACCTAGGAACTGAGCACTTAATGACAACATTTACAGAAAGCAGCTTGCTCACTTAGAAGCTATCCCATGCAGACCATAGGGAGTGATTAGGAAGAGAGACACAAAAGCCAGGTAGGTCTTCCTGTAGTTCAGAATTAGCTTACACTATAGGACGAGGCATACTGGAATGCATCAGAGATGGATCCAAGCCCATCATTTACTCTTTCTCAATGACAAGTAATAGATGTTCAGAAAAGCATACAAGAAATCACACATATCAAAAGATTCTTCCTTGTATACAATTCTGGAGATAGAGAGATATGGGGACCTCTGAGGCAAGGTGACATCAAGCTGCTGTGTTTAATAGCCCTCTGTGATCTTTTTAATCCATTTAGATGTTTGACCCCTACAATAACCCATGGTAATGAGTTCCACTATTAAGTTATCTGTTGCGTAAAAAAGCGCATCCTTCCATCACAATCCTGCTACTTGGATGCTTTCTACTTCTTGCACCAGCAGATCAGAAACCAAATCTCAAACAAAAACAGAAGAAAACCTGAGACAAAGCAGATCAAGAGTAAAGAGGAGCGACAAGCATGGGTGACAATTCCCGAGCTGTAAAGTAGACAAACAGCATTAAATGTGTCCTCCTGCGCTTTTTATGATTGATATAACCAGGCTACGCATTCCAGAAAACATGCTGCATGCAGCTCGAGAGCCTAAATAAGCCAAATCTCTGCGGAAGAGTGGGCCGAAGCGACTTGTTTTTTTTATTTCCAGCAGAATCCAAGTGACAGAGTTCAAATCTGGATGTGCTTTATTTGTGTGCGAGGTAAACACACGAGCCAGTAAGGGTTCCTGGGTGAAGTCAGCATAAATGCAAGGCATGCCTTCCCACGGAGCACGCTTTTTTGTAAGAGCAGTAAAACAACAAACAGAGCTGAAAGAAATAACAAGAAATAAAATACTTTGTGTTCTAATCTATTGTGAATGTTTATCTAGTAAATATATAGTTCAAGTGCCTGAACCATCCAGATTGATCTAATTTAAAAAAATATCTTCTGTACAGACCACGTTCCAGGGAAGACAGGTTTTGTTATAATACATGACACGTTGCTTCCCTGGCTGCGCAGCAGAGCTTTCAAACGGGGCTTTGTTTTACTGGGAGGAATAGCCCACTTTGCTTGCCCGGGCGGCGGAGCTCACGTCATGAAACAAACAGGAGCTCCCGGCCTTCAGGCAAGGTTTTATTATTTATTTCTTTGGATGTCTAGTCACTCTGGAAAACCTTCACTCTGTCAAAAAAAATTCCCCCCTTCAGCCCTTTTCACTTCTGTTCACAATCACGAGCTCTTTTGTACCTTTAAACAGTAGCTGGTGGCATTTCAGCAATTACTGGCTGTCAGTCCATGCTCACCTATTGGCATGTGCTTACAGTTTTACTTTGAAGTGAGGCAGATGGGTTAAAATTACTATCAAACAGAAATTAAATATTCCAAATGATTTTAGTAATCAGGTTGTTTAGTGAAGTCACTAGTCATCCCAAGGGCACAAACATCTAAAACCTACCATTTTTCCATCTAGTCTGAACAATAGTCTCACTGAAACTACATGTCATTTAGCACGTGAGTAATGGAAGCAGTCAGCACATATTCTATGTTTAACTATTTTCCTTTTAGTTTGGCAAAGTACCTTTGGAATACTATCTAGTTAACCAGAAGACTTGAAAAAAACAGACTGTCATCAAAAAGTTTACTAAAGTTTACTAAATTCAATTTAGGATAAATTATTACAGAAGTATTTGAAGAAATACTTCTTCCCACTTACACCAAAACTGTTTAATTAAATGATTAAATCAAAATTACATGTGCCTCTGTTTCCAATACTCTTAAAAACTTTGCTCTTTTTCCTTACAAAAGGGAAAATACAGCCTTCATAATAACCCCATGAACTGCTTACTCAGAATGCAATGTTTTGTATGTTCTGCATTTTTATAGGGTGAATTCCTGCTTTAGCTCTGTGTTACTGTAACGTTCAGTACAGTCAGGTCTGCCGTGGATCTGTTAAATTATTTCAAATCTGCAAGAAATAGGAATGTCTTGGATTAATGCTCTACTGATATTTAACCTTAAAGGCTGTCTTTCTGAGAAAACACCAATATCCACCCTTAATACATGCTGCTGTTTTAAGTGGCATAACAAAGCAACTGAAGATAAAACAACAGACAAAATCTGCAGTTTTTATATCTGACTTTTCTTCCTCAGCTCTGAATTCACCCACGCGAGTCTACCATCAGCATTATTTTTCCTTTAATGAGGCCAAACAGTACTCAGGTTTTTTCTACTGACTTGCAAAAAACCCCAAGATATTGCTGATTTACTATGTATTATTGCTTATTTAAATTTTTGTGTAGCAAAAAAAAAAATCTGTGAAAATTTGTGGCTTCTGGTTATACCAGTTTTGCAAAATTCTACTTGCCACTTTCCTCAGGGGCCAGTAATATTTTCTGATAAGAAAACAAAAACATTTTAATGTACTTCGTTACTGTGGTCTCCAGATCAAAGGTAGGCCAGATTGATTTTAATTTTTTAATATCTCTACTAGATTAACAGACAATTTATTACCTTGAAATGCTAAAAGTCATGCCCTAAAATAAAGACCAAAAATATCATAACTCAAATAATCTGAAGAATGGTCATGGGCCATCTGAACTTCCTGACTGAAACCATGGGATTCTTCTGTAACCTGGTTTAGTGCAGTCCTAAATCTAGCCTGCCTCTGATCCAGTCCAACCTTAATGGTTTCAATAGTGCTGAGAGTCCACTTATATGCAAAATAAAGCAACCCTATCAGAAAGAATTCTCCATTCAGCCTTATAATCCCTCTTGACTCAGTTCAGGCACAAGCCTCCGTCCAGGCCTTTATTTGCAGTGCTTCAGACCTCCACGCTAATTTAGTCTTGATCATTCCTAAAACCGTTTCCCGGAAGGTCCAAGGTATCAGAGTAACTTGCTAGCCCTGACAGAAGTCTGTGCCCAAAGAACACTACAGAGCCCTGAATTTTAATGCTGACTTCTAACTGCGGTACCAGCAGGCACTCCAGGAACCCTATGGAAGCTACAGGCTCCTGCTTTCTTTGACTAACCCTAGCAGATTTACATACTGATGTAGTAATTAGTGAGATAAAACGTTTACAGGTACCACTCACCCAATAGTAAAAAAAACTTGCAGGGACTATTTGCCTGACAGACTTTTAAGCATCTCACGCTCAGGAGATGCCTGTCTTGATGCTACTAGGATCCTGGCTAGATTTCTACGTGCAGGACCAGCACGCTAGCCTGGAGTATTTTTCTAGTATTTCCAGATGACCAAAACTGGATTCCCCTTTTTTAGAGAACAAAGGATTTTTTCCATGTTAACACATGAAAGTTTAAGGAACTTTCTGGAGCATTAGAGCAGGCAAAGCTGCCGTGGAGATACAGGCTTAGTCTCTCAAGACAGGCATGGAAGCAACACCATTAATTGCTTGTGTTTAATCAGTATTTGTGCTGGTTGCTGAATATAACTGTTAGCAGACGGTACAAAAGCTACAAATACACCTAGCACTGAGGTTACAGATAAATAATCTGTAGCTGCATACCACCACGCTTACTACCACCACGCTAGATAATGTTCTGATACATGAATTTCTGTTCCAAGTTTGGAAGTCTGTGACTGGTTCCCAAAGGAAATTTGTCTCTCTAAGATTAAGGAAAAATTGTGGTCACCTGCAAGCCTTAACTGCTGTGGAAACTAAACACAACCACAGAACGGAACTTTTCTGCTTAGACAAGTGCTGTGCAGACAAAAAGCCCTGAGAGAGCAGACCTTCAGTGGAAACCTAGTGAGGGTTCCCTTTTATTATTTAAATAATTCACAGAATGGTGTGGCTCAGAGAGATGTCTCCAGCTTTGATAAGTGGATTATCAATTTCATTTCTGAATTTGCATATTGTATACCAATGGTATACTATACGATTTTGAAGCCTGCAAATAGGGATAGTATTTCAGGAATGCTAAGGCCAAGGAGTAGATAACTTCAGGAATAATCCGTTGAACAAATTATTTTCAGTGTTTATTGTATCTTTATATTTCATCAGCCAAGATCATCTAAGACAGGCAAATTGATACAGTCTCTGTTTCTGTTAACATGAGAATACCAATAATGTTTAAACTGCAGCCCCCAAACCCCCTAAGATCAGCAGATTTAGCAGAGATATTTATCCCCAATCAGAAGTATCAAGCCCTTTGTTTCTGCAAGGTTTCATTAAAGGGAAGTGTTGAATTTCAGCAGACTTCAGTGAGAACTGCAGAACAGAGCCTCCTTAGAAGCACGGCTGCTCTCCAGCTCTGGGGCTCCCCCAGGCTCGCAGTGTCAACTGCCATGTCACTCTCCCATCGTTGGTGACCTATGGTTTGGTTTTTTAATCAGCATCCCAGGGATGAGCCTAACCAAACACCACTAAAATCAGATCTCCCAAACTGGCTGGAGTTCTCCTAATTCTTCCCTTTCCCCCCACACGTGTGTCCTTTTGCTTTAAGAACGTATGGAAAGTAACTTTAAAAGGGTGGAGTTCTTCTTTTATGTTTTAGAAGAGACCTGAGTCCATCCAAAGATAAGTACATTTCCTCATGTTTTATTATACTGTTCAAACACAAGAGCAAATTAATTTTCATTAGTTCAATATCACTTTGATATCTCTGAATTGCCAAAAAATAAGATAGTTGCAAAGTGTCAGGATAATGGAGATTATTATTAAAGATTACAGGGTTACTTTGTTACCTGTGTTTTCTCACCTCAAAAAGATGTCAGACATATCTTCTGATGGTGGTAAGAGCTGCTTATATTCCAAATTAGGGAGAGACTGGGAACTGAAACACTGAGAACTAGCCCACATTTTGCATTGACAGCTGTTATTGTTATTTTCATCTGGCAATGACTGCGGAGGAACCAGTGCAGGATTCCCTTGCAGAAGCTGGTGATCGTGTGTGATCACACAAGGCCAGAAAAGACCAGGTTTCTGTCTTTTTTCCCAGGCATCGAACCCAGAGTAAGGGTTGAAAAAATAGTTTCGCTTGTGTCATTAATAAATCCATACTTGTGAGATGGAAAAAAAACACTACAGACCTCACTATACGGACACAAATCACTTCGAAATGTGGAGGGAAGATAGGAATAAATTCTGTGCTGAAAATCTTTAAATATTCATTTGAAAGCGAAAGGAAGAGATTTAATCTTGAGTACTATGTCTGGCTGTGGGCCCCCCAGCACAGGAGAGCTGTTGCTGCCATACTGGAGGTAGTGCAGCAGAGGAAGGGCCACCAAGATGGGCAGGGGGCTGGAGACCATGGGACACCAGGAGAGGCTGAGGGAGCTGGGCTTCTCCTGCCTGCAGGAGGGAAGGAAGAATGAAAGCTAGTGGGCTCTTCCATTACCTCATGGGTGGACAGAGTCAACAGCCAGCTAGACTCTTCTCAGAGCTCTACAGCTAAGGCAGGAGGTAGCAGTCATAAGCTGCAGGAAAGGAAATGCCAGCTGGACAGAAGGAAAAAAATAATCTTTCCAGTGAGGAAGATCAGACAGGACAATGGGCTGCCCAGAGAGGTTTTGGGATCTACAGCCTGGAGATGTTCAGAACTTGACTGGCCAAGGCCCTCAGCAACCCAATCAAACTCTGGAATGAGCAGGGACCAGACTTCCGGAGGTCCTAGCCAGCCTAAATTATTCTGTGGCTCTATGATACAGAAGCAGTATGTACTACGTTCTTCTGGGATATGTGGAAGCCTATTCCAAAAGCCATTGTTAGTACAAAGTGGAGTAGCTCTGACAAGAGAGACAGTATATGCTTGCACTGGTAGTTTTTCTGGGAGCTGAGGTTCATGCTGGGCCCCAGCTCCTGCTTAAACTCCTGTGTCCATCCAATAGAACCACCTGCAGTTTTCCCAACCAAGTCTCTAAGGCAGCTGGTTCTGGATATCCAGGCACAAACTTCTATGGCACTTCCACCTGAAAATAATTAAAAGCTCAAGAGTATTTTAATAGGATTGTGCATTTTTTACGTCCTTGGAGACAGTCTTAATTAGCCTGATCTTTTGCAGGCACTTTTAGTTAAAGCAAATTGAGCAACAGTATCATCTTAGCTTGCAGTTCACGCTAAGATTTTTATATAGTTTCAGCAGATGCAAAACTCAGCCCACAAACTTACCCTCCCAGTCAGCACAGTCTGCCTACAAGAGTCCAGGTTTGCTAAACTGTTTCCACTTCAGTTAAAAAGAAATCAGTTTATAAAAAAAAACCTGAACAAACAAAACCAAAACCAAAACCAAACAAAAAAAATCCCACCAAACAAAACTGTGCTAAACTTAGGGTCTGTTCACAAAATGGAATGAAACGCTATTTTAAATGTCCCGAAGCTAGCTCTAAACAACGTTATGCATTTAAACACGTGACCGTAGTATTGCACAGAGATATTAGGACCTATCTCCAACACAGCTGAAGTAGCACAGTTTATGCCTGGGAGCAATTCACCATGCACAGCAACTTCCCAGCACGTTGTATCAAATGCGTTAACTACAGCAAGTCATTATATGCTACAACCATAGCGCGTCACGAAATGTCACTGCTGTATTTCAGACCCCCTCAGATTTCCTCGCACAACTCCAATATGACCTTGGAAATGGGTGGCACTGTATGATCCAAAGAAGGGTTAAAAACAAACAACAATTTTTTAGCAACGCTTGCTTACTAGCTAGGGCTGCGTAGGGAGAAAATTTGGTCTTGGCCCTTAAGTAGTTTAACCATGAACATAAAAGCAATATATAACCATGTGGTGCCCCAAGAGTGTGGAAACACATTTCTTGTTTTATCTGTGGTCAGTCTGCAACAGCTCACAAAAAGTGAGCTAAATGTTGGATTGAGAGGAGAATGTTCTTCGTGTCTCAACCAGTCTTGCCCTGCCTCCAAACAGAAGATATAAGCAGAGGATTAGTACAATAAAAATATAGTGAAAACAAAGTAATCCGGTGTCCTTCCGATGAGGAAAGCTAATTCTTTTGGACACAGTACTACTTTGGTACCGCTATACTGTTGCTACTTCTGCAAAAAATTCAGCCAACTCTACCTTTGGGATTACCTGTAAGAAACCCACCAAGCAGGTGTTTGCATGATTTTCTTCAACCCTCTCAAGTCCTTTACATAATAAATACTGCAGAAAGCAGTGTTAGGGTGATCTACATGCAAAAAACCTTCACAGTCCAAATATATGGTAAAAAACATCACCTTTCTTTACGGTTACTACACTAACAAGTATCCAAGGACATATTTCCTGGCTGATACAAAATATATTTTCCATGCTGTAGAGTTTAGCAAATGATGGTGTGTTAAACTGGAAATTCTTATTTCTAAAGAAATAGCAACACCGAAAGCAGGTCTGTACTCCCAGAGCCACCAGCACTAATACTGTTTTCCTGTTTTTGCAAGCTAATGTCTTTCAGCACCCAGACTCCCAACATGGAATTCATTTCATGGAGAAGAAAAAAGAAAAAAAAAAAAAAAAAGAAAAAAAAAGAAAAATAAGAACTTCGTGCTTTCTACTGCCTTTATTAGCCTTATTTTGCATCTGTGCAATGTACAAGCCACAGCCACGGATCGGCATCCCACCGTACTGGGCACTGCACAAATGGAACAAAGAGTATTTCCTCTGCCTCAAATAATTTATAATTTAAGCCTGTAGGGCAAATGGCAATAAATGCTAACATATCTTGCTAGCCAAAAACATAAACAACTGCAACTACATTCAGTTCCAAGTCTTCTTGAGTTTTCACTCATTCCTCACTTGAGGAGAAAAACACTTCTATTGCCATCAGTGCGAACCCTTAACTAAATGAGGAGGGAGTTAATCTACCTTCCCTCGAATCCCACACAGTTTGTGAACAAAATCAGGGCCATTTGTCTTGCCTGTCTCTGATGTCTGCCTGCTCTTCAAGGCTGTTTGCTTCTTTCTCTCTGCCTGTCTGAAGGAACTTTTCTTTAAGTGCTACAAACCAGCTTAACTAATTTACCCAGAAAATAAATTGTTTACGTGTGCCGCATCATAATCAGAATTGGGTATATAATGAGACTCAAGGTAGAAAACACTTCAGCAGACTAGGAGGTAACTGGGAGTTGGCGTGAATGATGGAGGAGGCAGGACCCTTTATAGAATATATAAAACAAGGGGTCAATGGGAAGTGAAGATTTGCTAGAAAACAGCGGTGTAAATAAGCCTTTGTGCAACATGTAAAGGGAAAATAAACAGCTGTGGGAGCAGGGGTGCTAATGAAGCTAGGTTTCCTATTGATTTCTGTCTCCTGCTTGCTGTCTTAGGTACAAGTTCTGACTCAAGCTTGTGCCACCAGGGGGGCTTTTTGTGTGGCCTCTCTCCTGCCTGGACTCCCTAATGAAGCACGAGCTGTGACTGCCGAAGCAGTAAGAGAACCACAGTTGTTCTGCACCTTTGTCTGCCTACCGGTGTTCATGGGCCCTAGAGAAACCTCAGCATTAAATTGCATTGAAAGTAACTGATGGATTCAAAAAGCTGCTAGGAAAGAAATGGATGCAGTTCCACACAGCATGATCTCATAAGCCTCCATTCCACTCAGAGAGAGAAAAAGAAAAAAGACGAAGAAAGAAATAAAAAGATTGGTAGGATAAAAATAAGATGGCATCAAATTAATTAGGTCATCCACATCATGTAAAAAGGGACCCAGCAACTTTTAAAATGCACAGTCATCCTCCGCTGCCCTGCATCCCACTTCACACTCATTTGCTTCTGCTCCTGGGTGGGCTTCAATTCCCGAAACCGAGGACCATATCACAATTTACAGCTGGTGGCAATGTGGGCTATCAAGCAAAAGCATTTGCTATCTAGATTATTTGAACTCCACATTTTAACACGGGTAAGCATTTTGTCTTCTTTAAAAGACTCTGTGGTAAATCAATAACTGCAGAATGTTATTACATTAAAACAGCAGAAGGTATATGTAGAGCACTCTCTGATCTCTATTAGAAGGTTAAAATTGTTGTATATTGGACATTATTAAAAGGAACTACATGCAAAGAAGAGTCCTGCTGCTAATATGCTGAGTTAAACAACCTCATAAACTGGCATTAGTCCTGTACGAGCACTCGGTGCTGTTTCACAAGCCAAAGTCACCCCTCCACCCCATTCTGATATGTCCCTCCCTTCTGCCACGCTGCTTGCTCCGACCATGCTTTGAACTCTTCTCTGCAGAAATCCCAGTGACAAAAAACGAGCACACATCCCTACTTCCCTTTCTTTTTGAGGTACTCCTTTCTTTGTAATTTCTCCTTTGCAATCATATACATCTGGCTCGTTGCAGTTCTACAGTATTATCTGCTTCTGCCCGGTCTGGGAAAGAAATTCTGTATTTCCTGGGCTCGGAGAGAAGGCAGGAGCAAGCCAGCTGCCAAACTCCCGCAGGGATAAAAATGTTTATTTGGACATCGTGCTGGTGCTGCAGATACTGGGATGAACTAAAGCACACTGTTTCTGCGCCGTCCCACCTAAAATAATGAAGGTCAGGCAACAACTGGGAGCTGCCCACAAGATCTGCTCTGACAAGGCTGCAAGAGGTGCAACGCAAGGCGGGCGAGCAGCGTGCTGGAGGGGGACGCCAGCATCCCAGAGGATGGGCACACACACTGCCAACATGTAGGAAAGCACCATCTCTCCAAAAATTAACTGAAACCAGAAATACCCCCACATAAAAATTCCCGAGCCAAGCTAATGGAGTTCAAATAACTCACTGCTTTTGTTCTGGGTTTTTTGCTTTGGTTTTTGTTTTTTGGTTTTTTTTAAGGACTTTGATCTAGCACCTCAACTTTTCTCCACTCCATCCCACCTCCAAGCCCTGTGGTCCCACCCTTTTCAAAATGAGAGCTGAACAGAGGCAGGGCACAGAAGGAACTGAATTCTGGAGAATCAGTTTCTTCTCTGGTTGTTTATGGGCTGCTACTGAGATATTCTCAAATACATGCTTCCAGCAGAATAGGCAGGCAGGCATTCTAGCAACACAGCTGATGCATTTGAAGCAGAAAAAGAAATACGTGGAAAACGTAAAATCATCCCGGCAAGCAGGTCTAGTTGAATGGAAGATTGTTTTTTCAGGTTAAATAAATTGTAAGATAAACATGTAACATAAACATCTGAAGCACAGTGCCCCATCACTTGAGATTTTGTGGCAAATTACCTGTACGCTGTGCTTGGTTTTAAGGGTAAGAACTTGGACATTTTGTTGCTGGGTCAGGAGGACTGTCTTTGAACTGGCTCCCAGCACTAAGCAACAGCACTGGGTCTGCTTGCAGGGTTCTGGGTTGATCTTGGCCTGAGTATCCATTCTCTCCTCTGGCACAGGCTTACGTGCCTTTTCAAGATATTCAGGCTTCAAACCTTGTGCACTCATTCCTATGGAGAGCTGCCTTGTCACCTCATTTACTCTCAGTTGTAAGCAAGTTGGCAGCATAAAGCACGTAGACGATTTTGAGCAGTTACATTCTCTGATCTCTGGCTCCTTTCCTGAGTCATGTATCAGTCACAATCTTGTGTATAGGCTTGCAGTGATTTTTTTTAATGCCTGTTCAATTCAGCTTATGCAAGATCAAAATCAGGAGAAGGAAAAGATCTGGCTTGCTTTGCTTTTAATTTAAGAAAGTGCTGCGTGATGGACAGCTCATTTACACTACTGTCCATTGGCAAATTGTTATTACACTATTTAGACAAGATTGTCTTTTTGGCAGCCGTTCATTAGTGGTAATTACATTACAAACAAAATAATTGGGTTTAGAACTTCTTATTTTATTTTTGTAGGAATTAAGGAACAGAAATGGCATCAAATGAATCAAAGTATGGATACCTAATTAGTAGTAATCAAAGCTCAACAGATTATCCAGTTGTTCTTTGTCAGATGAGCTGCAGTAACCAACAGCATGGGCCCTCATGGCAGCGCACATCCTCACAGCTCACATCTATTGAGATGCCGTGCAAGGCAGCTTCACCACCCATCTTATTTATGGTCCTTTTCTCATCCCTGCCTTCAGAAAGCTTGAAGATCCTTGCAGGACATAACACAAGAACAAAGCTGCCAGCTGCCTAGACTGAGCAGAAGAGGAGAGGGTGAGAGCCCTCTGGGTCTCTCCTCCACTCTCAGTCAGGCACCGATCACTAGTGGAAACTGCCTTCACCAGCCTGGGGCTGCTCATGCCCTTGGGCAGACTCGGAAGCAGGTCCCATCTCCTGCCTAACCCCTCAGGAGGTCCCTGGTCTACAGCTGTGGTCGCTAAAGGGTGCTGCCAGGCACGTAAACAGGCTCCTCACTGCTGGCCTTCCACCATACTTCTCAAAGATAGAATAGGATGGACTCAGTCAGCTTTAACCTTCTGAAGAGGGAAATGTAGCAACCAAAGAAAGCCTTACCTTACCCAAAAAACTGACCAAACAAAACCTCACCTCTCCATTTACATAGAGGTCTCATGTTTCTGTCCTTGTTTCAGAGACTCACAGAAGTAATAAGGGCTGGATTTTCTGCTGATCATTTCTCATGGGTCTCTCAGGACCTCTCTTTTCTCAGTTTCCATAGACTTTTCATCAACAATACTCATTAATAAGTTGAGAGAGACTTCTTTGGTAGGTTTCTTCTTGGATTAATTTTTGTTTGTAATTTTTTTCTTGTTCAGAGCTGCTCGCCTCAGCAACTGAGCACTAGTTTCAGTTACACTGCATTTAAAGCTACCCGAAATTCTCTTGCGCTTGTCTGGGCAAAGGAAAAGTTTACCCATCAGAGTTTTCAGTTTTCTAGACTAGCATGAGCCGTATCTAACCACTTTGAACTTCTCTCTACTAACTCTGTGGCCCAAATTGACACGAAATAGAAGTAAATTTTACTATGGAGAAGGAGAAGCTGACAGAGGTGGCACCTTTACATTAGACAGAGTTGCAGAGACCAAACAAAAAGAGACTACTTGCAAAAGTATGATAAATTCTTGCTTAAAGGATGATCGATAGCTAAAAATATTGGTTTAGCATACCATTTCTAAATCTAGGACATCTAGAAGAGTGCATTATTAATGGCATCTCTTGTGGTTCATTATTTCTGTGAGGAACAAAATGACTTTATGATTTAAAGATGAGAAGATTCTGCACATATAAGCAACAGAGTAAGCATGCTTAAAATTATAAATCTTACACGCTTGCTCACATAGGAGCACAGTTTCACTGGATGAAGGGCCTTGTGCAGCTCTGTCCCTGCTATGAAGTTGGACATTCCTCAACAGAAGCTTATTGTGTATATACAACGTGCTTCTTGCATAGGTGCTGTATATAGAATCATGGGATAATCTAAGTCCTAAGGGGCCTCTGTAGATCACCTGGTCCAGCCCCTGCTCACAACAGGCCTAACTCCTGCATTTGTTCAGGTTGCTAAGAGCCTTGATCAGTCAAGTTCCAAACATCTCCAGGTTCTGAAAGTCTCCCTGCCCTGCTCCCCAGCTTGGTGTCATCAGTGAGCTTGCAAAAGTTAACTTTGTCCCATCATCCAGGAACAAAGACACTAGACATTACTGCCACCTCTGTTGAAACCTAAAGAATATCACTCGTAACGAGACATCAGCTGGCTTTTAACTGCTAGCCATACTTTTGAAGCCCAGCAGTCCAGCCGGTTTGACACTCATCTTGTAGTTCACCCATCCAATCTGTATGTCTCCAGTCTGACTAGAAAGATACTACAGGAGACCATGCTGCACGTGACTGAAAGTGAAGGCATACCCACTGCTCCCCACTCATCCACTGAAACAGCCACTTCATCATAGAAGGCAATGAAGTTTGACAAGCAACATTGGTTCTTAGCAAATCCACGTGGGCTGTTCCCAGCCACCTTATCCCTAGAAGAAACGACTTCTAGGTGACTTTGCTCTGTGATCTGCCCAGGGACTGACCAGATGATAGTTCCCTGGCTTCTCCTTCCTCCTCTTTTTGAGCATGGCTGTGAGGTTGTCCTTTTCCAGTGATTTCCCCTGACTGCCACGACCTGTCTAGGATGAAGGTAGTGTCCTCACAGTGACATTGACCGTCTCCAACAGCACCCCGTGGGTGCATCCCATCCAGTCCCATGGTGCTGAGAATGCCTCAGTACTCCCCGACTCTGCTCCTAGGCAAAGGGACCAGAAAGACCAGAGTGCAGATGAAAGCAAGGGAAGCAGCATTTTTGTCCCCAAAACTCCCACACAATTCAGCAGCAGACCTGTACACACAGAGCTGTTGCACATGCACAGAATGACAAGGCTCCATATGAGCACATAATCTGGTACATCCTTCTAGTGCTGGGCATCCTCCAGCTGACTTCTGCCAACTGGCCGTAGCAGACCACTCACTAAATCACAGCACCCCATAAAATCCAGGCAACACATACACCACTGGCTCTGCTTGCCAGTGAAGCCTTCTGCCTGAGAAGCCCCAGCAACTAAATATGAAATATGTGCTTGAGCCATAGTTTTATATAATACTCCATTTGAAGAGGAAGAAAAGGAGATTTATTTTTTTTTCCATTTTGAGGCAACTTTTCATAATTTGGGACTCACATTTCTAATGAAACTATTAAGGTCTATGGGACTAAAAGACAACTGCAATCGGTTTACAGAGAGCTCGGTATCTATCCAAAACTGAAGTCATAAAGCATGGATTGATTGTATTGCGTATTTTTATCACTTATTCAGATATGTTCCAGACTGTCATCTTAATGGAGTGCAAGTACTACATTTTCAAAAGATGGTAGTCCTTTGTACATAAAATATCTCTTTCTTGGAGACACTTATGAATTTAAACTTTAAAGATGAAAACTATAAAATCCACTCTAAACAGTTAATCTAATACAGAACTGTACTCTTTGTACACAGTTTATACTGGCACGTTTAATAATATGCGCAAATTATAAATAATGTTAGGTGTCTTTTATAAATTCATTAAAATTTATGTGGAATTAAATAGACAAAATAATTATATAACTAAATCCTTACGTAATTTGGACTTTGTCTTAGAGAGGTGTGAATGGGATCCAGTTGCAGTAATCTGCTGCTAAACAGGGGCTATTAAGAAGACAGAGCTAGACTCCTCTACAACTAGACTACTCACCCTCTACAACTACCTGAAAGGAGGTTGTAGAGAGATGGGGGCTGACCTCTTCTCCCTGGTGACAAGTGATAGGACGAGGGGAAACGGGTTCAAGTTACATCAGGGGAGGTTTAGATTAGATATTAGGAGACATTTTTTCACTGAAAGGGTTATTAAACATTGGAATAGGTTGCCCAGGGAGGTGGTGGATTCACCATCCCCGGAGGTGTTTAAAAAAAGGGTAGATGGGGCACTTAGGGGCATGGTTTAGAAGTGGCTCTTGTCAGGGTAGGCTAAAGGTTGGACTCGATGATCTTAAAGGTCCCTTCCAACCTCAACAATTCTATGATTCTATGATTCTATGATCCTCTTGGTGGTACAAAGAGAAAGAATGAGAGGCAAATTTTGAACACTGCAGCGAGGGAAATTTCAGATGGGCATAAGAAGAAAGTTTTCGTTAAGCCCTGAAACAAGGTGCCCATAGAGAATGGGAATGTCCATCCCTGCAGATACTCGAAACTCAGTTGGGCAAAGTGTACATACGTATATCTGTACATTAACTGTAAGTTTAGAATTTATTGTAGACTTTTGAGGAGTGTTCTATGTACAGTATCCTTGCCCTCAGTTCTGGGACACTGCATTTCTTGCACCCAGTCCTGCATAAACCTTCAGGGGTTACCGTAACTGATGGCTGCATCTTCACATACAGATGACAGTCTATAGGAGCAAGACATAGTGAAAACATTTATATCACCGTTATGCTTAAATCTTAATTATAAATGTTGACAGGACTGATCCTCATTAACACTTGGATGCCATTTTTATTGCACTTACAATGTAAGGACAATCAAGCATTAATAGTTGGAATAATACGCTTTAATACGCTTTAGTACAGAAAGACAGAAAAGGCCAAATGAGGAATTCAGAACATCCCTTCCCTCTGATATACATTGTGGTACCTCTGCCAGGATTAGTCAGGCTTTGGCCCTCTAAACATGAAGTAGCAGCCAGCCTAAGGCTCAGAAAAGAGTCTAAGTCTTCCTCTTATTGAGATTCCTGCTTGATCAGTACTTGCAATTGTATTGCTCTTTTGTTTTCAATTGGAGTAGCTAAGCTGAAGAGACACCATTCATTCATATTCTACACTTCAAGGTTCTCCTAGCAATCAAGAGGATTGAAATTCGAAAGCAGCACATTTGAGGATATGGCTAAAGGTCCTGGATTTATCACATTAAAACTCTCACATACTGCATGTCCTTTTACCTCATGGGCTGTTATTACTGCTGTTTTCAGCTTGTAGGGTTGGGGTTTTTTTGTTGTATTTTAATTATGGTTATTCTCCTTCCTTCAAATAAATTATCATTATATCCTGAAGTTCCTTCTAGCACATGGTCAGCCTCTCATGCATCATTTTCCATGAGATACTATACATCAACAATGCAAATTACTGATGACAACTTATTGACTCATTTGCCTCTCAAGATCTTGCTCCTTTTTGTTTTAAGCCCACGTGAAAGAGGTCTAATTAATCACTCTGGATAAAAAGAGTCCTGGTACAAACTTCTCCCAGTCTGACTTCATTCAACTTCTCTGCCAAGACAACTGTTAAAGCATTCCAGTTGTTTGTGGCAGGTACATTTACACACTGAAACCTAGTTATATATTGGCTTATTTCTTATTTACCTGTACAGTAGGGGGTCCCAACACTATATTCAGTTATACAACTGTAAATATGGAGTAAATGTTTGAATAAGTAGAAACACTTTCTGCATACCGTCTGTAACACGGCTGGTGTTAGACCCACTGATTTTTAATCAACGTACCTAATTTAAGAGCAATAATCTACAAGTGGCCCAAAATATATTGAAGTAACAAATCCTACTTCAGATATAAGTGAATGCCATATAGCAAACATTGCCTTAGTACTAGTAACATCCCATTTTTTCTCAGATTGCTTCTGACCTATGTTTCCCTAGTTTTGTCTTAGAGTGCTCTGGATTTCATTTTAAGGATTACAAAAGCAACATCGTTTTGTTTTAATGTCATTCAAATTCTAAAAATTACATTATAATGCTTTTATTCTTCACATTTAACTGGAGGAAGATTTTTACCCAAAGACAGACATTTTAATCTGCCCACATTTGCCACCAGATTCACCAGGGCTGTCTGATGGACATGGAAATATGGAACTGGTTTAAAATCGTACTCCGAATACAAACTCTGTTTTGAATCTGCTTTGTGCTGTCCTGCTGACACGGTTGAGTGGCTTAGTGCACTGGAGATGAGCAGGAGGAAGCCTTTTACCTATAGCTCACTGAGCTGAGCTTCTTAATCTCTCGTGTCAGCTCAAGGTCTCTACCCAGTTCCCCCTGAAGATGCACCCACAAAATACCATGACTAAGTTTACATCCTTTACACTCTTTCCACAAAGAAAGCCTTTGTCTTGAATTCATCGAGCCTCATTGAGGGCCATAATGATGCCCTGACACCGGACAGGACTTGTTGGATTTTTAGTGCCAACGTCAAGATCTGGATAGCATGGTGTTCTCTGAGTTGGACTTCCCATCTCTCTCCTGTCTCAAAACAGGCTACGTGTGGCTGAGAGGGAGGTAGAGAAGTACATCTTGCCACACAAAGCAGCAGAATAGCACTGCATCCTTCCATGAGATCCTGAAGGCTGATAACAAGCCACAAAAACCTCCTTGGAAAACCACATGATGACTCTAAGGATGAACGTTCACCACAGAAACACAGAGGAAGATGGTTAGAGATGTTTACAATATTGCAGCCTTAACTTCATGCTCTAGTGTTTATTTTGAAACCTTCCACACCAAAATGCTTTTGTGAGTAATACAAAACCTTATTTAAGAGATACGGAAGTTTACCGTCTTCTCCTAGTGACTAAGTAATCCGTTTTTATCCTACATAATACTGGGAGAACTGTGCTGTTTAACTAGTTTTCAGTTTCCATCACTAAAACCTTACATCAACCCAGCTGCAGTGCTTCGCCCCACCAGCCCCCCTTTATTTTCCCCATACAGAATCTGGGAGTATACATAAACACAGTCCTGCTTCCAAGAACCTTCTTTCACTTAAGAAAAAGGCATGTTCTACATTTTCCTAGTACAGGCATCCTCTGTGATTTTTGTCTACGGATTATTGATCCTCCAGACATCCTTTCACAGGCTCTATATTTTCCAGCTTTCAACCTCTAGGGATGTAAGCTAGATGAGATCTTCAGACTGCCTTGCAACACCATTTTAAAAGAGCTCAATAGCTTATACTTATGATTTGAAAGTCAGGCTGTTTGTTGCAGTTTAGCACAATGTTTTGACTCCTAAAAGGCATATAAAATCCAAAGAAGCCACTTTCACCTCTGATATTCTTCCAACAGAAATATGCTCGTTTTAATTTTGAAAACTACAGTGGATAGCCTTTTAATGTAGTTCTCTACCCAGAGATTATTAATGAAACATACTTCATTACCGAGGTTCGTGCAGTCTGGTAGATGAATCACTGTGGTTGACTATAAAAGTTGCAATGACCTCACGAAGATGAGGATTTCACTTGTTATGTTATGGAAGAATGGAATATTCTTGATTATATTGTGATACGCTTAGGGACTCTTTTATGCCCTGTCTGTCATTGCTAGGCACCACAATGAAATACTGATTTCTGTTCTAGCAAATCCTTCCTTAAACTCATAGCAACTGGTCAAAAACATTAGCTTTGGTTAAGGATTTTATATATATAAACCATGTGATTTCACTGTTTTAACATACATGAAAACAGATATTGTCCTGCCAACAAAGAGCACAGAGTTCATAATTTCAAATATATCTCCATGGAAAAGGTCTCATGTGGACATGGGGGCTTTTCCTGTGTTTACAGCCCCCTTTATATTTGAAGATTAGTACCGAGATTCTCTGCTTAGGAGACCTTTAACACAACGGTCTAAGTATGGAAACACCAGTATAAGAGCTAAACCCAAGTAGTGCTTGGGATTTGCTAAAACAGAAACCAGAATTGTGGTGTTGTTCCTGGTAACAGTACATACTCAGTATCTCTAGAGCATATTGGATTGCAAGGTGTCATCTAGGGACACTGTCCTTATTCTGGGACATTTACTGTAAAAGTTACAAATGGCCACCTTGTCTCAGAAGGATGGATGCTATTAATCCATCAATGGATGATTATGATGCATGAGCGTAGGTCATGTTTTAATATTTAATAAGTGCATTGTGTGCTATCCTGGGCCACAGGACACGTCCAACAATTGCTATGATTTACATTTCATTAATTGTAAAGAATTATCAACACAGCCATGGCCAAGGATTAAGCGATGTATATTCTGATGCATTGAGAGTAGTTAAGAAAATGAGATTTGTGCTAGAACCTACATGACAAATTAGAATTTGAAAAGTAATTGATTTTTATAATTTTTTTTGGCACAGATATATCTATATCATACTTTTATCAGCTACAGTGTTGTCAGCTAAGTACTCTTAGAGAGATGTTGAGCATCCTTTAATTGTAAGATTCACTATTTGTCTCCACAAAAACTAGGAGAAGCATGCTTTATCACAGTTGTGTTTGCCATTTCCTAGCACATTTAGACCCCAGTTTTCTTAGATGTTTTGAAAAGTTGTCCACAATGTCATGATTATAAAGAACTATACACAAATATAAAACCAAACAATACCAAAAGAATACCCAGGGACTGAGTGGATTTTAACTGCAGCAAAACCTGAGTAAGTTCTCTCTCATTAGACTCACATGAGATCATTGAGTTAGAAGGAAAGTGACAAAAAAGTTTCTGAACTCATATGAATATACTTTTACTGTTCTTATATCTTACACAGGTCTAATTCTGAACTGCAGATGTCCAATTATGTTAATACTGGGAGTACTGCTTTCCCTGAAATGCAAAATCACCTATGAGTTTTTCTTACGGCTTTTTAAACACAGTAGCATGAAACATTAAAAAACACTGGATAGCCAAAAATAAAAAGACTGACTTGCCAAGAAGTCGTCTAAGCGTCCTGCTGTGTCCAAGTCCACTAACCTGGCACTTCTGTTGTTTCCATGACAGGTGTTAAGGATGTCTAAGCTGGATTTGTAAGGACTGATGATTCCAAAAATGGGAAAAACCCATCTGTTTATGAGCTCTCAAAGTCCAGGTGCAAGACTCAAAATGAAAAACTCCCACGTTCTTCTGCTTTATCACTGATGAGCTTGATAATGGTTAGCAAGTCCCTTCCTGTTTGGAAAATTTCTGATAAAACATTCATATCCTGGACCCATAAAGCTGAAGACCAGAGCGCCATGGATTAAATTTCCTCCCAGTGAAGCAAGTGTTGATAAAACACATTTTCCACTGCATTCTCTCACAAGTAACAGCAGTTTTAGACCATGAAGGTATTACGAGTCAAGCAGGCCGTTCAATGAACCCGATGGGGTGCATTAAAAAGACTTCCTGGGTTTTCACAGACTAGAGGCTAATATATCTACTTTGTAAACATGTAATATATTGTCATTATCCACCATACTTGAGGAAAATAACTAATAAAATAGTTGTCCTGGCTTCTTGATTAGGCAGTAGCTCTCCAAAAGTAATGCATAGCGAACATATTTCAAAGGAACAGGATCTCCCAAAGACAGGCTGTATCAGGAGACTCTGAAATCGTTACGTCCCTAATCAAGCTTTCTGTATACTCAAACATAACAGAAAATGTTAGGCCCAAAATGAACAAAACACTTGAAAGCAGTTAATTTTAAGCAAAGAAATGCTTCAAAGTGCTCAAGCTCTGGCACAGAACGAACCATGCGTCAAAAATGTGTCCCCACCTTATACCTCATCATAATTTCAGCCTGTTCAGATAGAGGGTGGTAGTCTATTGTTAGCAATCCACTTTCGCCTCTTCTTTGATCTCATAGAGAGCTGCTGGCAAGTTGGATTTTTTTTGATCATTGCCTAAAAGACAGAAAGGTTAAGAGTTGTATAAAGAGAACTGCATCTCAGAGAAATTGTAGAGCCCTTCACAAGGCAGAGCTGCAGAACATGAGCTCATTTAGGCTAAAAAGCGGTGCTATTTGCAAGAACTTCCACACACCAGATCAGTCTTAGACAGGATATAGCAACCTCTAAAGGAAAAGGAGAAAGCCTGAAAAGTGCTTTATTACAAGCAGTTTATTAACTTGCCACCTGTGAAGACCAGAACTAGTCTAACACTTCCAGGAAGAAAGCCAAAGCTTCAGAAATTAATTCCAATTTGAAGCAATCCAGATAGCTTTAAATGTGGATACAGTAATTTTTAAAGTTATGTTCAAATTTGAAATCACTGAACCTGCCCATCTAAAGATAACCTGTGAAAGTCAGGTGTCAGGACTTCTCAGATCTGAACCTCGGTCTCTGAACCTCAGGGCTGAGACCCCGGGTGCCTAAACCCCATCTGTTCAGATTCCTTCTGGAGTCGATGGGGAGAGCCTGCTGGGGCTCTCGTATCCCACGCAGCATCTGTCTGGCAACCACAGCCCAAAAAGGCTGGGCTCTTAAATTAGGCCTCAGGTCAGTAGAATGAATTTTGGACCAAATACACAAGCCTGGATGTGATTCTCGACTTCTGCAGTCTTCTAACTGGCAAATAATATTTTAAAAACTTCTTATTATGATTTATTTAGCAAAACATATTTAACAGACCTGTCTGCTCTCTACCCTGATTTCCACAACACTGAATGCAGCTGTATGACAGAAACTTTATTCATGCAAGGAAATAACATTTTAAACTAAAAAAAAAAAAAAAATCAACAAAAAACACCTCTTGAACTTAAATTCTTCACTCATTTAAGTAGCCCCTTGTTGAGAAAAAGCTCCCAGTGAATGGATTTTCAATTCCTTTTCAAATAATAAATCAGAAAACTGAAAGCAAACAATAATCTTCCTTTTGTCATAGAAATTGCTTACTTTAAAACTGCATTACTTTCTGGTGCTTGGTTTTATATTTTTTTTCCTCCACTTTGCACCAATGGAAAAAGATAAATTCTTCATCTTTGTAAAAGAATAGCAAATCATTTCCCTTTTACTTTCTAGTTAGCTTGTTCTATTTTCTTTGAATATATTTTCCAAGCCTGTTCAAATCTGCCCAAACATGATTTTGTCATGTATTTTCAAGCCTCAGTTATCACTACGTAAAAACTTAAGACATTCTCACAATTAGACCTGTCACATTAAAATTAATTAATTTTCTATAGTACAAGAGCCAATTGACGTGTTCTAATAATGAACAAGGAAGCTCGAGTATCTCTTTCTTAAAACAACAATTCATTGATTTAGGAGTTCTGGTCTTGACAACAAGTTGAAGGCTGAGCTACCTTGAAGACATTTTCTGGGCATTTCTGGATTTTTCTCCATAGTGAATGGTGCGTTCATCCTAGTCCAATAAACTGTTTCCCAAATGCTCACTTTTTGTCCTGAGTAACCTACTGATGTCATTGTTGCTCCTTATGGCAAGGAGCAAGTATGGGATAATAGCCACAATAATTTCTAGACCTCAGAGCGGCCTGATGTCGTATGGAGCGTTTCAGACCTAAACTCAGTGGCTACATCCCATACTAATGGAAGCTGATAACGCGCAGGAGGGCGAAAACACCTTGAATTGTTCACGGGGAACTGCACGTTCGCTGCTGAAGTGAAGGTCACAACAGCAACACACGAACGAGGGAGTTACTTCGAAACGGGGGGAGGCAGGCAGAGAGAGGACAGCAAAGCTTTGTGGGTACCAGAGCCCATGCAAGTCACAAACGGGGGTGGATTTGTGAGCGCTGGCAGGATCCCTAACTGTTCTACATTCTCAGCGTTCTTGAGCACTGCTATGCATGTGCTGAAACGAAAGGGGATCTTTTAGTTAATTCTCTGAACTTGAAATAGGGACCTCTACGTTCCATTGCCATTCCTGTTACATACAGGATTTGGACCTTTTTTTTTTCCCATTGCTTTGCCCTTTAATTTCTTTTATAAAATGCACTTCATAGTTTGTCAGTCTCATAGTTCAGATTACATATTCTTGAGTGCAGCAAGTGTCTCTCCCTGCACGTACAAGATGGCCTTTCACAGCATGCTCCTGTGATTTCAGCCTGCTTCTTCAGAGCCAGCAATGCATGAGATGTTGCCAAGTGCTAACATCATTTCAGTGTCATCTCTGTGATCTTTTGTACTTGCTATTTTGCAGAGAGGTGGCAGGAGAATCTTAGTCCTCTCTCAAAGACTCTTGTATTTCGTGTTGCTACAGAGGAACAGTCAAAGGCTCAGAAGGCTAATACAGTGGTTGAATATTTAATATTTCTTTTCATTTAATAATTTACGTCACCCCATAGGTGTTCAGCAGTTAGACATTACCAAAGTCACCTTTATCTTGTCTCCTTGACCACCACAGGCTGCTAGTGAACTAGTACATATACAGAGAGGCTCAGGACTACGATGTGCGCAAACAGCAAGGAGACCTTTCACACTTTTCCTAGTGAGATGCAATAATAAGCAAATATGATTGAGGATCTTCAAGGCTCTTTCTTCCCCTTTTCGCGCATTGCCCCTGCAGCATTAAGGTCACACTGATCTGCTCATAAAACACCCAATTAGACAATTTGTTCTGTTGAAAATAATTGATATAAGAATAACAGGAAATTGCTAGATATTGGCAATAAAGTCATTTATTGTAATTGATTGTATAGCATGCCTTATGTTATTACAAGGTTTAATAATCAGAAGCACATAACTAAGTCATCTCTAGCTGTGGAGAACCATGAACAATATGTGCCATAAAAATAGGAGCAGCTGTAGTCATTGAGGTTCTCTGATCTTCTAAATGCACACTGGAAATTGTATTATCCAAGATAACAGAAAGGGAAATGTCTTGTTTCAGAAATAGTATGAACATAATCGGATTTGTGAAACCAAATGATTTTAGTAATATGAGGCACTGTTCACTGAGAGCGGAGAAATGGTTTTATGAATTGTAATTCATTACTCAGTAAATGGCAGAAAATAAACCACAGGGACTTCATCCTTCACTGTTAGTGTGATTGCTATTCTTGACAATTCAATATAAATTCAGATTTCTCAGGTGCCACACATAGGAAATAGGAAGTGGGGAGAATGCTTAACAGAGGAGCTTCAGAGTAGCCAGCTGCACTCTTAAGTTACATCAGAGGGGAAATACTGCATGGAAATAAATCAAGTCAGTGAAAGTCTGCTCTAATCATTATGCCTTCCTTGATCAAGTCATTGTATTCCCACACTGTTCATATGTGACTCCTTTGTGCATTTTAATTACTCTTTTCCTAATCCTGGTTTTGTGTTCCCCCTAAAGAGGTGAAAACAGGTTAGGTATTCTTCCTAATAGAGGAAAAAAAACCAAAAACAACACAACAAAACATTGCTACAGGTTAAGTTGAAAAGTTACTCCTTTAAGTCAAAGTACGCCCCTTACAGATACTGCTGGGCTGTGCTGAGTCATACTACTCAAAACTATTTGTCTGTGTATACAAACTATACACATTCGTTAGAGGACAACAATAAATATGTCTGAAATTATGGCTTTAAGGCATATCTAACATGCATTTCATGGGCTGAGCTGCCCAACTGGGACATTGATTTTGCCAAACCAGCGGGTTGCAAATTAGCTATCAGTTGGTGTGACAACATACTCTGAGGTACAAAAGCAAACAGAAGGTAACCTCGTTTTGCCAACATAATTTCTGTTTGGAGTGTTTGTCTCTGCATTTTTGCTTCCAACTATTATTAAACTGTAAGTGGAAATCATATTGAAGCGCTTCCTCTCTCCAAGCACCACTTAATGCTGTTCCATGTCACTAGTCATCTCACATCATACTTGCTCACATCTTCTTCCTGTAACTTCCAGTCCATCAGTACAGATGAGTTCTCTTCCCTATTCCCTCCTCCTCTTTCTGTTGCAATACGGTTCCTAGGTTTCTCCCATGCTGCCCCATGTGCTGGAAAAGAATTCCTCATCGATACCCACAAAGTTACCTCAGTGATCTTCCTTCAGTTCCCTTGCTACTCCTTAAAACACAAACTACAAAGTGTGATACACTTGGCGGAGGTTAAGCATCAGTTATGTTGGTATGACTCCATATCATGCAAATAAAATGTCTCATTGCTCTCTCTATTCAGTGACTTCCATCTGTCAATCAGCATCTGCTGCCTTAAGACTTTTATATAGATATTAAACTCTCTGGGGCACAGAAAATCTCTTTATTCTATATTTACAAACCTTCTAACACAGTGAAGGGCTGGTCCATAAGTGGTTCGTGTAGGCATTGTGGCAATTCAGATAATTAGTAATAAAAAAAATATTTACACAAATACTACATTCATAATTTAGTTTTAGTAGAAGGAATCGACTGTTTCTACCTAACAATATACCAGTCATAGCTACAAAAGCTTGGAACCCCAAGCCTCAGGATGGCTAGAGATTATAATGATGTTAAAGATCAGGGAAAAGACTACTACGGAATAATATGTTCCTACATCGGAATAGTCTCCTTTGAAGTAAGAAGTGACAGCCCATCATAGTGGCAGGACGCAGGACAAAACGGACCATGAATCCGCTCCCCATATAATTACATACATGCAAAAAAATGCAACATGGACACTATTATAAGAGATATCCAGGACATGCTTAGCTATGTTAAAAATTTCTTTATGTCAGTCTAGTTTTGTTCAATATAATTCTCATTATTTCTTGTCCTTTTTAAATAAACATTAACCATAATAAAACAGTGAGTTAATGTTCATTCCATTGAACCCTATATTTTCCTTTCCCAAGGAAACTGTTTATTTATAAGCCGTGGTTTGGATCCTTAATTGCTTGAAAGACTTACAAGTAGCAAAGCAACTTCTCCCCCGTCTATTACTTATAAATGCATTAAAATAATTGCCATGTTAGAAAATCCGAATTAATCTGGAAGCTTATCATAGAATCATTTGGGTTGGAGGAGACCTTAAAGATCATCCAGTTCCAACACCCCTGCCGTGGGCAGGGACACCTCCCACTAGACCAGGTTGCTCAAAGCCCCATCCAGCCTGGCCTTGAACACCTCTGGGGATGGAGGCAACCTGTTCTAGTCTCTCAGCACCCTTGTGGTAAAGAATTCCTTCTTAATATCTAATGTAAATCTACCCTCTTTCAGTTTAAACCACTTACCCCTCGTCCTACCACTATGCTCCCTGATAAAGAGTCCCTCCCCAGCTTTCCTGTAGCCCCTCTTAGGTACTGGAAGGCCGCTATAAGGTCTCCCTGGAGCCTTCTCTTCTCCAGGCTGAACAACCCCAGCTCTCAGCCTGTCCTCATAGGAGAGGTGCTCCAGTGCTCCTGTCGTCTTTGTGGCCCTCCTCTGGGCCCGCTCCAACAGGTCCGTGTCCTTCTTGTGCTGAGGACTCCAGAGCTGGACACAAGTGGGGTCTCAGCAGAGCAGAGTAGAGGGACAGAGTCACCTCCCTCGACCTGCTGGCCACGCTTCTTTTGATGTAATAGCAATCAATATATTGATAGCAGTATCAGTATGCAATACCAATCAATTATAGCAATAATTTTACATTAGGCTATTATAACATACTTTAAAATACCTTTTAGATCTAAAGATGGTAAAATGATATTTAAAGATACAGTTATATCATTTAAAGGTAGAGAGACAGTAAGTCTATCAATGATAACCCTGATACTTTTCAATCAGACTCCGTCCAAGTTAGATGAGGTGAGTAGAGATATAAAAGGAGATTCTGGAGTTTGAGCCAGGAATTGTAGCATATTATTGTTTGTGCTCATGGCACAGAAAAAAAGAAAGAGGGAAAAAAAAAGGAGTCATTTCTGTTGGGGCTGATTGCTCCAGTCAAAATATTTAAAAGGCTATTTAGCAAAGAACTTCTTGACTAAGGTGAAATCTCATTTAGCATATTTTACATTCCCATAACATACTTCTCAAATTTTATCAGTTCAGTAAGACTTCCTACTGAAGAATTTAAGAAAATTTATGCAGGGATCTGTATAAATATTTTTAGCTACTTGTTACAAAGTAACTTTTAGTTTTGTGTTTAAAACTTAACCCCTGTGACAAATGGTCTTTTAGAAGATTATCTACTGATTGAGAGACTCTTACCCTCCACATGCTGATGTTTCACTGGGCAAGCTTCCCAACTCTAAAATTTAAGAAACAGCAGCCATTTCTACAGACAGGTCAAAACACACCTCAGAAATCTTTCCCCCAAAGCCAATTTGCTTCTTGGGTTGTGTGAGGCTTTCGGTGCCAGAAGATCCCCGCCCCCCCCACGAATGATGGTGCCATCCTCAGGGAGATGGAAAGGTCCCATCTCCTCCCTCGCCCTGCCCAGGTGCGTCCACTGCAGAGGACAGGACACCATCTGGGAAGGGACATTAAAAGCCAATCAACGTTCCCGGCTCGTTACTAGCTTCATGGCAAGGGAAGAGGGTGGAGGTTGTCGACCTTAATTAATGCCGGTTTTAAAAGCACTTTGCATTCCTTGCCTGATGTGTGCTCTGCAAAAGCCAAGACCTGTTGTTGTTATTAACAACTCGCAATATAAGCACACTTGGCCTGATTTTCCTCTTGCTCACAATAGGCTTCACGCTTGTTTAAGTCTCGACTGGGATGGAATAAGCAGGCTTTCTGCCATCAGTGCAAGGGGAGGCTCTGAGAGGTGGTGTACAAGAACCTCCAAAAGAAAAAGGATCAGGAATAAAAAATAATAATAATAATAATAATCTTGGTTAAGTGCTCTTTCCTTGAAGGCTGAGCATGGAATCAAAACAACACTGACCATATAAGCCTTTGCCTGCGCACTTCTTAGTTGCCTGAGTGAAAAATCATCGTTTAGAAAATTATTTTTCCCACAAATGCTTTCCTTTTTTTTCTTAGTGCATCAAACTGCTTATGATACAGCTAGAGAGACATCAAAGAGATTCTGCTGAGATGCTTTGATCAGAAAAAAAGCCAAAAAAAAAAAAAAAGAGAGACATGGCTCATCAGCTTGGGTGCCGAAATACTTTTCTATAAAGCATTAAAATATTTGGAGAAGGGGGGAAAAAAAAAACAAAACCAAACAAAAAAAACCCCACCAAACCCTATCAAGTTCTAAATCAGTCCCAGAGGTTCTGAGCTTTAATGTGCTGCAAGTCACAGGAGGCCCTTTAGTTTGTCCTTGATCCTTTCAAGTAGCTGGAAATGAGAACATGGTGCAGAAGCTGCGGCTTCAATTAGACATAATATCGAAAAAAAGGGTTGATAGCTCTTCCTTGCTAATGAGAAAAAAAACAAGTGCTCTGGAAGAATGCCATCCCACCCTGCTAGCTGACGTCAATAGAGCAATCACATCTAAATATTATAAAAGTCAGAGTAACTTGCAAACATATTTTACACCTTTTTCCTCTGCTGACTGGCTCCTTCAGAGTTGAAGCTAGATCTCTCGCTTTTCTTAGTTAAAGAAGTTTTTGATGTTTTCCTCTCATCTTTTTAGCACATCAGAAAAATCATTTACGAAAGAAGATGCTGGATTTTTTATTTTCTCCTTCTCCTCTAATTTACAGATTACACCAAGGAACCAAACCAGCTACTTCTGAAGTCGCTGTTATCCTGAGTGGTAACATTGCCTTAATATCAGAGAAGAGGTCTGTAAGCTTACACTGGACAAGTAATATTAATTTAGGAGAGGAGACATGGGAGGGAGCTTGAATATCAGTTTCAGTCCTCGTTCTGCTTAACACGGCTTGTTGTGTGTGCAGATATTTAGGACTATATAGACTTTACTGTTATGCTTTTCCACTTAAGTCAGTTTATTGTTTGAAGAGCAGAGAAAGATTTGGATTTAAAAAAAAAAAAAAAAAAAAACAAAAAAAACAACCAAACCCAAAAAAACCCCAAACAACCTAAACCAAAAAACAAAACCCAACACAACAACAAAAAAAACCCCAACAACAACAACAGAAGAGCCATAGAAGTAAAAAGGAAAATTGCAAGGCCCTTGTTCCATTAGAGCAGATATTGATACCACAGCCCGCCTGCATGAACATCATGAGGAACAGGCAGCCTTAACTCCTTCCTAGGTAAATACAATGAATGGCAATCATGTCAGCTTGCATCTCGGGATGGTCACGCTCCATATCCATAGGATCATCAACTGCAAGGTCAATGTAATGACTGCATACCGAGGCCCCACATGAAATATCTAAATTTTGTAGTCTACAGCAAATAACCTTGCAAACATCCATCCACTAACAACAGGACTCAAAAAAGGGCCACGAGTGTGAACATATGCTTTATTTATTTATTTAAATTATTGTTATTTTAGCCCCAAGTAATCAAATATCTTTCAGCTAAAAAGATATTACCTTCCTACATTCAACCAGAGAGTACTGGATTCAGGCACATTTTCCTTCTACATATGCAAGAAGTATTTTCCTAGCAGCAACCATCAGTAGCTGGGAAGAAGTAGTATATTTGTTTGGAAGTAACTTTACTTTCAGTTAAGTGTAATTTAAATAATGTATCAGTTACTGTGACTACTATTATTATTTTAAATATAACGTAAAATACCCAGGATACAGCGATGCTTTTGAACAGTTGCTCGCAGCCAGTATCTCCTCACACGTCATTGTAGGGTGAAGTGCAATTTGATGCAAGGAGGGAAACCTGAGCTCAGCTCTCCATCAACACCTTACATGTTGCCCAGAGATGAGATGTGCCCTGAACAAGTCAGGTCTCTTTTTTGGAAGGCCGTAGCTCCAGCACAGCACAGCCCACCTCGCCCTCGCCCTTCCCTGGCACCTGCCATTGCTGCTGTCTCCTCTGGCGAGCAGAGAAGGAAGTGGGGCAGCAAAAACGACCGCCCTGAGGTCACCCTGTGACATCCCATTGACTCGTCACCTCCTGTACATAAGCAGAGTGACCATTCTCACCATTGATCCTTAATCCCACTCAACTTGGTTCTGTGCTCTTTTTTTCCTTTTGTACCTTTTGTTGAATTGAGAACTGTGGCATATTCTTCACTTTGTAGTATTGTTTAGCAAAATATTCAGGATCCCTCATGGCTTGCTATTTTAAAGAAGAATTTACCAATGAGATATAAAATATTGACCATTTCCTCAAGTAAGGCTTAACTTAAAAAAAAAAAAAGAAGAGAAAAAAAGCCAACCCCAAAAAACCCCACACACCACACCAAAAAAACCGCAAATATCCTCTCAGAGCATTATATTTTTTTAACTTCTTCCAACATTTTGTTTTCAGAGTCTTCAGCACCTTACACACTTTTTGCAAGATTTCTAGCCCAGGTTGCTCACAGAATTGCATAGCTCTAGCTGTTATAATGGAAGGTGTCAGGCAACTTTCCCAAGACCCTATTTTCAGTTAGTTATGACTTTGCAAAACCCTTATCACTTTATGGATTTTGTGCCAAGGATGCAGGCTCCCTAGATCCTATTAAAGATACCTTTGAGAATCACTTGTTTGCAGATAATTAGTAGAGGCTTGCTGGACCTTGACAGCTAAGACGCCTAAAAATCTTACTGATTGTATGGAGACCATGCAGTTTTTCCCTGTTGAATGGCTTGTATATGCGTGAGACTAAAAACCAAACCAAACACGCTCTAGCCCTTCACAACACCTTAATGTTATTTCCTAGAGTAGTGAAATTCCTGTGTAATTTGCAGACTTCTCTTTTTTTCATTTACAATGAAAAAGAAAGGTAGGAAAACTGGTTCTGTGGAAAGCTCTATCTAGTTTTTAGCTTTCCAAGAACATTTATTTATCTTCATACCCTCCCCTGCTCCACCCCATAAGGGTAGTGTAAGCATAGTTCAGCCTCAGAAACTTCACATTTTATAGCTAGAAAGCTGAAGACTCAGAAATTTCAGATGCTGAGACTTTGAAGAGGAGGCCTTTTGCCCACAAAACTCAGGCCACTGTTTTCTACCAGTGAAACCAATTTAAAAGTTATTATTGGCATTTTCATCAACAAAGACATAGTGCACAAGTAACCATCGTAGACTTCTAGCATTACAGATGTGCAGATCCTCTGAGCATCGTGTCAATGAAGCTGCACAGAGAAAACCAGGGATACTTCCAAGCAACAATTCTTACAGCCATTTATTTCAGGAACCATCTGAACCACTTCGGAAGTGTTGCTTATTTTAATTAAAAATAAAAAAATAAATACTCCCCTAACCCATCTCCCTTGTTTCTTATTCTTGTGCATCAACACATAGAGTGTTTCCAATCAGTCATTTCAAAGTATTTCAAAGCCACCACTGCTCTGATTCTGCTCTTTGGGAGGGACTATAGCTACACGGGTATAGTGACTACTGACAATGCTCTTTAGCTTATAAAAAGAAATGAAGACCAAACTCTAAGATATATTCTCTTGTGGATAGCTGCTCTTTGAGGAGGGAATATTTAATTTCAGATTTAATTTCAGATAGAGTAACTGGAGCACTTCTGCTACAGGGGACCTTCCTTTTCACCACTGCATATGGTAGAAAAAGAGGACACAATTAGGGATTCTTTTCTAGGAAAAATGTTTAAGAAGGTCGCTTGAAATTGCACCTTAACTTTTTACCCCTAAGAATAATATCACTACCATCCGTAAAATCTCTTCAGATATGCAGGTGGAAAAGTCTGTAAATAAGTTTTATAAATAAATCATCTTTCAGAAGTAATTAATTCTCCTCCATCATTCTTTCTTTTCAGGATTAGAAGCGAAAAGTAATAAAATGTTTTAGTTACCCTCAAGCAAAGGTGTGGGGTTAGGCTAGTGGTATTCCTGTGTTTTGATCTGGACTGCATCTCACAGTAAACCTCAAAAAAAATATTTAAAAAAGGACCAAAAAATGGAGAAGACAGCAGTCCATTGAAACCCTGGAGAGTTGCACATTCACAGCTCATATGGTGTAAAAGGCAAACTCAGAATGCCTTTGATTAAGTCTGTCCTTAATTACTGAAGAACAAGGTAGTAGAAATAAGGGAGAGGTATGACGTGCTCAGATCCCTTTCGTATCTAAGCAGGTCATTGTATGCTTAGATTTTCAGATCACATTAATTAAGTAGCAGAAGTTATGACTGACTCTGCAAAAGGCTTACTAGCAAAAGAGCTAGGCATACTAGCTTGCAAATGAGTTGTCAGCAACTAAGCTAACAAACTAGGGAGGGGTTGGGGCAGTTCCACAGAGGAAATAACTAACTTCATTAAATGGTCTTCACTAAAGGATCTTCAAAAATACTACTTTAGCAAAAAACTATCATCAGCAACCCAGACACCATCATCAGAAATGTTTTAACTAGAAGCAGTCATGTAGTCTGTGAACATTGTTCTGGATTTAAAAGAAAGCTCTAGAGCTAGACCTGAAAAAAAAGTTTATATTTGTATACTTTCAAAGTTTGGGAGAATTCAAATTTGAGGCCAGACACAGCTGGGTAAGTTACCTATTTAAATAAAGCATGACCTTTTTTCCTCCCACAGTGCAACTGTGAAGGATAGAGGTTTTAACTGAGTGAAAGGGAAACAGTTCTTCTCTTGATTGAAGTAGATTGTATTGTATTTTATTTAGTTGTACACTACATTAGCATTTCATGCTTTATTATAATTACATAATGCATTATATGTTGTGTATGTATTGCACTGGAAAAAAATAAATCTATTATAACATAGAAGGGGTTAACCAAAGTTTGTGCCCAAGTCAATTTGATGGGTAGTTCAAAATAAGCCTCTCTGTTCCAGCAGCTAAAAAGAAAACCTAAGTAACTAACTTTTAGATGAGTGCAGCTAAGAGGTATAATAAATAGAAGCTCAACAACCATCAGTGTCTTTCTGAGAACATTTTTTCTGCACTTTCTCTCAGACTCTCTTCCCTCTATGAAGAGGAGCACAAGACTTTTTCTTTTTTTAACTCCTTACTCCAAAATACACAATAAAGCTTCAAAAAGTTCACTTTTTAGTAGGAATTCCATTTAAGATTAGTACTTTAGCCTAATTTATTGTTAGATAAACCATAATTTCATTTTAGTAAATTGCTGGAAAACTCCTATCATCAGACACACTCCTGAAGGAAAAGACCCATGTTAGGTCACAGATCCTTCTATGAGGTCCATGACACGTCAATGGCCTTAGCCATCTTAACATACACAGCTTATTGCTACCAGAAACTTGCTCTTCATTTACAGTGCAACCTGCAGAAGTCCTCAGGGAAACGCATGAAACAGCAGGTGATTTAAGTGATTTCCCCCACGTCATTACAGCATGCAACTGGTGAGCACATCTGCAGAAACACAAGTCGTGGCCTATGTTTTGTAATGTACTTTGCAACTTTTATGGCAGGATAAGTGAAACTTTGAAACAGTGACAAAGATGTTTGAAGTTTAATTGTTACACAGATGTCAAAAGAACTCTAATTTCTAACATAGCGGGACACTTGCATCTTGAGAAGTTCTTCATCTTCTTCTGAAATCTCACATGGGCAGATTGTTTGACTTTATGTATCTGTTTTCTAGTTTTGTATCACAAACAGTGATCCAGAATGCAATTCCAAGACATGCAACTTAGTCACTAAGTAAAGTTCAATTTTCAGAAATAAGCTGCTAAAAGTATGCTTGCTTAAAATGATTTCTAGCAAGAACTAAATCCTGTATCTAGGCTTTGGTAGCATTGATTTAGAAGGTTTCAATCATCTACCACTCTGAAAATGACTGCAATAATTTAATTTCTTTGCAAGGGGAGTAGAATGTTTCCTTACTTGAAGGAAAAAAATAAAACACAAAACACCAACACACAACAAAAAACGAGAGAGAGAGAGAGAAGGATACTTATTTTGGTTGAAATATATCTCCAGGGCACACTGCTAGAATTCAAAATTATTTTTTAACAAACAAATATAAATTATTCTACTGGCTACTTACAAAAGCTAACAGAAAAACCAAGTCATTCTTATCAAATTGTCAATACCCACTCAAGAGTTATGTGCCCAGTAATTACATTTAAACTTCAAAGCTTGAAGAAAAACCCTGCATTTCCTTGGAGAGTCCAGCTCTTAAGATTACAAACTATAAACATAAAAATAAAAAAACCCAGAAGTTAAATCGTACTGCTTGTCCCTGCAGCTTAATTAAAAGCAGAATCAGACACTGAATTAGTAAATCCAATGACATCAACATAAAGTCCCTGAGTTTAGTCAGAGATGATCATTAGGAGGCAGCAAATTAATTCCCATCTCAATAGAAACAGAAATATGTTTTCTAAACTTTTTTTAATTGATTGGGAAAATACCCCAAATTAACAAAGAGAAAAAAGTCCAGGCATGAAAACTCTCTTAACCTTTCTGAAGAACCAGCGTTCTTGGTTGTATCCTTGATTAAGAGAGACATGCCATACACGCTCCAGAGAAAACTACCTACATTCAGCTGAACTTCTAACTCTTTGGTTCAAAGGATAATATCTTGACATTAATCCCTGAAATATAAAAGCAAAATCAGTCAACAACAGCAAAAACCCATTGTCACTTTAGTGTGATTCTCAGCTAAGACACGTTTGGCTGGCTGAGACCAAACTACAAGACACCTCTTTTTGCAACACAAGGTGAGTGTTGATGACTTTGAGATTCTTCACTACTACAACGGTGAACTAAATCCTGCTACAAATGACTGGGAAACTGCCAGTTTGAAGAGACGATGGTGAAAGCATCCTAAAGAGGAGTGATCGTGAAAATGGAAACAAAAATATTTCCAATTTTGTGTTGTTTGAAAACAAGAGATCTTACAATAGAAAATAAATTCGCGTGGTTTCATGTAAACTCATATAAATTTTGCAGAGAGGGGATTTAAGCATACTTTTAGCCCGGCTACATCCAGAAGCGCTAGAAACGCAATTCCACTACTACCAGACATCCCGGTTGCCTTCCAGATCAAACAGGTAGTTGCAAATACACATTATCATCCCCTAGCAGAGCGAGTTGGAGATTCAAAAAAGAAAAAGCAGGTTTGAACAACTTCTGTAGTTTTGGTACCCTGGCAGAAGATCAGCAGTCAGAGAGATGAAAAGCCTCATTTTATCTGAGGGCAAGAACATCACAAACAGTGGCGCTGGAAGCTTCCAGTGTTGTCCTACCCCTCAGAAAATACAAGAACAACAAACAGTTTTGAAGAAATCCACATTGTTTATTAATTCCAATGGATTCCAACTTCACCTTCTCCCCTCACCATTAGACCCTGAGCATCCAACATAGCATCACAAATAACAATAATAACGTATCTGTCATTTCCAAAGCACCATAGACAGTAGTAAATCATGGAACAGTCCTGTACCTGAACACCAATGTCTTTATCTTTTCTGTTTTGTGGATCTCCTTTTAGTTAAAAGTGTCTTAGCAAGGCAGACATTGGATTTACCATCATCACACCATTAAGGGAAATTTTGATGACCACTTCAGAGGTATAAAACCTTTGCCTGAAATATCTGGCATCTTCAAAACCACTGCATTGTGAAGACTTCCCTTTTCCTGCACAGCCCTTTGTTTTTAAAAACAGGCAAGCAAGGCTTTGATAAAAATAACACAACAGTTAAATTTCTATAATCAGCATGCTGCATTTCAGTATTTCTGTATTCAGAAATATTTCATTATTTCTAGGAAATGGCTCCAAGAAAAATAAGGGGCACAGTAAAGCTTAACTGGCTCTTTAGTCACTTGGTTCAGCTGTGGATATCATGTGAAGAGAGGTGCTCCCTTTCCTAGCTTAAAAAGTTTCTAGCTCTGACTAGGTAAAGCAGCTATAAACGAGATCTGGAGGCCAACCAAATTTAGTGGAGTCTAGATTTTGCCCCGTAAAAAATGACCAGGGTATCTATGTATTTTCACATCATTCAGGAACAACAGAGTCAAGATTAGGTGAAGAAAGAAGCAACCATTTTCAACCTTAGTTTAGGCTTCATTTTATCTGCTCTAGAATGGTAGGATGAAACGACCAGATACTTCTCCAGTTAGCATGCCACTCAAGTGTTCACATGCTGTTTCATTTTGAGGACAGACGGTGAATGAGGGTATGACTCCCATACAAACTGACTGCCGCTTTTCAAGAGAGTCCCCTTCTGGTACTGGTTAACCTAGAGGTAGCTCCTCTAGGTATAGATTTCTCAAAGGCATTGCCAAGAGCCCGATGTAAAAGCTCACAGATGTGAAAGATGCCTGAAACCTAAAGATATTTGATCCATGCAGTATGGAAATGCAGTATGTAACTGATCTCACATTTAATTCCTACCAACTTGTCCACCTAAGCTAACAGAAACAAAAATTGGAAACCAGACTCAGCATGCCAGGACAGCAGCAAGCTGAGTAGGTTTGCAGTTTTTATTTTTACTTGTAGTGAGTTTAACAGGATAATTACTCCAGAGTTTGAGAGAGGCACTGTGGTTTGGATGAAATTTTGCCAAAGTTTAAGTTATAAAAACAAAGAATAATTTAGTTATAGTTTAGAAAGTGAACAGACCAAAGAGTATGTTGTTTACTGGAAGCTTCAATAATTTCATTTTTTAATACCCTCTTTGCTATTGGTAGAAACAGAGCTACATAAAGCTACATTTATGAAACTGGCTGTTTGTTTGCTGAAAATCTAATGGTTCCTTCAAATCCTGGCCTGTTATCATATTGTTGCATTTTTCATATTAAACTACAATTACCCTCTTTCCTTGGTTCATTTACATTAATTTCTACTTAACATTAGTGTTTGTCTACAGCAGATACACTTAAAACAGCTGTAGTTCCTTTTGGAGCTGTACTGTTATTGAGACCATATGGCCATTATGCTGGTGTTGTTTCCTCTTTTGTCCTCTCCTCTTGACAAAATAATTTATCTTTAATGTGCTAACACTCTTCAGAGCTGGCCTGAACACTGGTTTATTTTTATCCCCCGAGATGCTAACAACCTCACAAATAATCAAAAGTCAACGGAAAACAGCATGGCTGTTACAAAGATAAAACCCTCACAAAGTTCGCCACCCACCCCTCTTTTTTTCTTTATTGATATCAAGCCTACAGCACAGTTTGAAACTAAACAATGCAAACATGTTATATGTCATAAGTTTGTCTGCTGTTGCACTTCCACCTGTTAGTACTATAGCCTTGCCTGTTGCTTGGAATCACCAAGAAAGCCATTATTCGTCAGAGTCACCAATTTCCAAAATTCAGTTTTTATTTTTTTTAACCTGACCCTGTTGAAGGATTTGCCAATAAGGGTATACAAGTAATACGCAGGAACTAAATTCAGGGAACTCCACAACTGAGCTCTATACAACCACATGGCCTAAAAAATTTAACTACCTGACATGGGGACAGTGAACAGCCTTGTGGATTTCAAAGAGCTGAAGGGGGGAATTTCCTTGGGTCTTCACAACAGGACAGAATTAACATACAGTTTAATTTCTTTTTACAGATGAAACTCTGCATCTCCTTTTCTAAACAATCTTAATTTAAAGTCCTGTTTGCCAGTGCTTTGACTATATATTATGGGCATCATATAAAAATACATACTATATAAGAACAAGAAATTTGTGTGAAGGAGGATTACAGGACAAGACCAGCTATCTAAAGTCTATCACAGGAAAAAAAACCCTCAGATATCCTAAAATTAGCAGGAAAAGCATATACACAACTCTTAAATCTCAAAATATTTTTAGAGTTGTATATTGCTGATAAAAAGTCTAGTTTAAGAAGCCTTTGATAACACGCAGAAGAGATTTGGTATATGACAGTGGCTCAGCGGTGTAGCCAAGCATCTTATATCAGCTCTGGAACGGCCCTCTCTGGAATGAGAGCACAGCACCATGCCACAAAAACCAGCAGAAGTTGCTGTTCATTGGTTTTCCTGGTAAGAAAGAACAGGAGAGGGGGGAGGAAAAAAAAAAAAAAAAAAAAAAAAAAAAAAGACAAAAAAAGAAAGACAGAGATGCAGGGAAAAAGAAGGGGGTCGGGGGGAAAGCTTCTTTTATTGTCGGGCTAACCTGAAAAAGAATGGCATATGCCTCCTGTTGTTAGGATGCAGGGTCTTCCACCAAGGAGTCATCTGTTCTATGGCCTTGCCAGCATGGTCTTGACACAAGAACCACATTTCTCAGTTGTGCCCTGGGAAGAGCCACCTGGCAGCAGCATCCTTCATTCTGAGCACTGGCCATTCTTTTAACCCTTCGTCTGATGCTTCTTCCAGTACTTTCATAGACACATCTCAATTCATACTTCATTCATGCCAAATATTCATACCATATTTAATATTTCTTACAAATCTCTACAGCTAGAGATAAGAACGCAGTCAGACAATCAGCAAAGAGTGACCCCTAGAATATTTAGCACATTGACCTAAATTTGAAATGAACCATTTGAATAACACTTGCAAGAAATCCACGGTCTCTCCACAACTGACAGCTACCTCAGCTTGTGCCAGGGGTGAAGGCGGATAAGCTTAGTAACCCATATGCCCAAGCAGACTGCGTTGCGCAGAGTAAGACTCTCGTGGAGGGATCTGCCTTGGGCTACAGAGGGGCATTTGCAGCTCCCAAAGCAACAACAAACTACCACGTAGCCAGTACAAAGAGAGCACCGGAGTGGAAGCAGGCTGAGGCAGGCTACAATAGAGGAAGGAGTGTCTATTCCTCTTGAACACAAAAAGGAAGATATTATAATCAAGCACACAAGCATCTGGCAGATGCAAACCAGAACCTAGCAATGCTTGCTTTTTAATCCATTTCTCTGCAGGAAGAGTAAATAAACATTCCTAACTCTATTTGCCCACAGTACCTCAGCTGACATCTCTGGGTGGCTATCCAAAAGCCCTTGATGGCAGAGACGGGGGTCTCCTGCATGTGGCTTTCTGTGGCCTGTTACCATAGCTTGGTGCCATCACCATTAGGCAATCAGATGAAAGCCAGGACAGGAACCTTCATGCAAACGTGAATGGCGAGAACCCGAATGCTCAGGGTGAGAAGAGGAGGGAGAACATCCTCTTCCAGAGGGATGCGAGACTGAACCAAGCAACTAAGTCAACACAGAAGAACAAAGTGATAAACAGCAGTTGTTTGAGGGGAGGCTTTAAACACTAAGCCTACACATTTGTTAGTTAGCATGGAAAAGGCAGGCTTGCAGGTTAGTTTTTGGGTGCTTTTTTGGGTTTTTTTTTTGTTGTTGTTGTTTTTTGTTTGGTTTGGGGTTTTTTGTTTGTTTGGTTTTTTTTTTAAGAGCCAGAGTCACAAAGCCATTTGATTTTTTGGTTGTTTGTAGTGATCTTCCCTGGATGGTTTCAGTATTGTTCCTATATACCCAAACCTAGTGCCACTTTTTTCAAAACCGTATTTAGCTATTCCCGATTAGGTAAATTCACTTCACAGCCCTGAGTTTTGCTTTATTTAAAAAACGACCAATCAACCAAACACACACACCAAAAAAAAAAAACCACTAAAAAAAAAAACCCCACAAAATAGAACATGCCAACAGAAATACACAAATAAGATTGGGAACAATGATTTATTTTTAGGTATCATCCTTCATGCTGCAACAGCAGAGATGAATTTGGATCAAAGACAAAAGAGAATAGAAAACTAAGGGCCAGTAAGGGAACTTAAAAGCTAACTGACATGCAACTTTTCTTTCTTCTGTACTAAAACATGGACTTGCTTAACTCCTCTTCCGAACGCCAGTTGCACACGCTGATAATTGCTTTGTCCTTTTAGTTATATCTGGCAAAAGCCCGCATCCATTAAGTAACATTCAACAATAAACTTGACAAAGCATTTTTCCAGTTAACTATCAACATAAAAAAACCCTGAAGCAGCGTAACAGGCAACTCATCAGATTTTGCACAGCACATTTTCTTTCCTGCTATGCATTTGATTAATGTGCTGCTCGATTTCTCTCTCTGCAGCTTAGTTGATGCTGGATTCCTTATCATCCTGCTTACTTAACAACATTGGGACGCTTCCTACAGCTCTCCAGTAATGCCACAATTGTAGGATGGATATTAATTTGCCATCACCAGTCATAATATTTTCTACAGTAGCCATCACACTCTCGGTTCAAGTACAAGACAACCTCAGACCTAACAAAACCCTCACTTCTAGGTTAAGGGAAAACATGGTGTATTAGGAAATATTAGTTTCTTTAACTCTGGAACAGTATACCCCCTCTTTTGGTTCCCTATCTGGATTGAGTCCACCTCTGGACAAGTGTCCCCCTACTTGGCAGCCAGATGCCTGGAGCTACAGTCCCCCCAAATCCAGACAGCCTTGATGGGAAGCAGAACAGCAGCAAAACCCTTACCCATCATTATTAAAGAAAAGAAAAGAAAAAAAAGGGGGGTGGGTCAGGGGCGGGGGGAGGAACGACAGGGAACCAAAGTAAAACACCAATAGTCAAGACAGCCCTTCAACCCCCTTTTCCAACATGGTCTGAACTCCATGCTCCCTTAAAAGTGGGGAGAAGTGACCACACTACCCTCCTACCTTGTGTTAATCCACACACCAGGCTTTGTCTGGATGCACCAGTGGCCTTCCAAGGCGGTCACAAATCCTCAGCCACCACAGCTCGCTGCCCTATGCAGGCCCTCCATAAAGCCCATCGACCCAAAAGGCCTTACCACCACAATCACCCCCAGCACCTAATGTCATCTCCACCACCACCACAGCTGCCAGGGGCAGAGGCTGACGAGGCCCCAACCACACCTTGCTGCAGGTCACAAAACCACCATGTTTTACCAGAAGACTTGGACCAATCCTTTTGGTCCCAGAGCACTGGATTTTTGAAATTAGGCTATTTTTCAGAAGCAGCCTTACGCCTTAGGCTAGTACCCAGAGACTTCTCCCACACTGGAGACTCTGGCTTCCAATCTCTCCCCCTAGACTTGATTACTTGTCTGCCACCTTGCTTTCTGTGGGCAGTGGGTCAGCAATAGGGCCCAGCTGTGTAGGACTAACTAACTTGCACCTGAGCTGCAGGGCTTTTGTCTCCTCAGCTCCGTGATTTGCCACACACCAGTTTCAAGCAGGAGAAGTAAGAGTCCTACCTTGATAGCCTGACCTGCCCCATGGTTCAGCTGCTCTTCGGCGATGCATGAACTCATCCTCTCCAGCTAAAGAAATTCGATCTCTCAGAGAGCTGCTGGTTAAGAGCTATTGTGTAAAAAGAAGCAGTAGCTAAATCCACTTCAGCCTTCTCTGACTGCACATTACAAGGTCCTGCTAAGTGCTTTGGGAGGAAAAAAACCTCAGTAACACATTAGATCAAGGACTGGGAAGAAGCATGTCTCAGTATCTCAGATAAATCTTGAGCATAACACTTGCCTCTATTTTCAGGATTTCCATTTTTTAAACTGGATCTAGACATGAGGATTCAATGGGGACCTGAAGGAAACTACAACTTATGTGTTAGCAAACCCTGGCGCTTTCTATCAGATGGCAGAAGAGAGCTCAGTTGCTCCTCAGCCCCCCTGCCACATCCTCTGCATCATTAGCAGAGTCACATCCAGCCTAGCTAATTGTGGGCAGGCTGAGGGCACTAACCTTAGCCCCTCTGTGATGATCTGAGAAATTTCCTTGGCTGCTTTGTTGCTCTAGGGCCTCAATAATATGCATAGGGTTCTGGGTCCCTATCTGGGGACCAAATGCTGGAAAATTAGGTTCCGTGTTGACTATTTTTAGGTACATAAATTCTTTATTGGACCTAAATCTCAGAGCTATACTGAATGAAGGCATCAATTATTAAGTATCACCTCAGTAATTAGTCTTTCATGTTAGCTGAAAAGCTTAGCATTCCCTCATTTGATCAGAGGTCTCTGTCTCTTCTCATTTTCTGTCACTTCAGATATTTTTATGTCAAGCTTGATCTTTTAAACTGAAGGGCTTATGAATTAGAAGGAAAATGTTCTGTAATATAATAAAAGCGAGGGCTAGAAGTTATTCTAATGCTAATTAACTCTGTATTTTATTCTAAAAAAAAAACCTAAACACAACAGCAGTTAATAGGCACTTTTACATACAGTAAGAATTCAGCTGCGTGAAGGTCACTCAAAAATGGGGCAAGACAAAATGGATCAATCCCACCACATGATATTGCAGTCTCATCTCTTGTGCTTATGTCATCTCCATGTGATTTGCAAAGCAAAATTTAGACATATTGTGCCCTTTCCTTTATGGATCTTAGATGCATAAAGACTGCCTTAGTAAGTGTTCTTTCGGTATGGGTCGGGGTTTTTTTCCTTTTAGACAAGAAATACCATGACCTTTGTTTTCCTCTGGTGGCTTGAAGGCTGTGACAAGATCTTCAAGACAACCCAAGTAGTGACATTGCAGAAGGATGAAAATGAAGCTGAGTTCCTGCTCTTCATCCACTTCTTTTTCCTAGCTTGATTTATTAAAAAACAACAACAACAAATCCAGTTGTAACCTCATCTGGTAGCCTATCTGTCCTCCTACATATGGAATAAATCGAGACTGACAAAGATGGGACAGGCACTCCCCTTGGGTGGAAAAAGCATCTTCAGAACAGTTTGCTGCTCTGCAGAATGGGGAACGTTGAAGGGACCCTTGAGGTAGCTCTTCCCTCACCTCCATGCAGCTCAGGACACACGCTATCAAGCACACCCAGACTAACACTTGTTCAGAAAGCGAAATTGCTGAGCTGGCAAGTTACCAAACACCAAGAAAATCTCCCAAAAGCTTAGGTGTCTTGAAGTGCCACAGTGACGTGACTATTCTGCTTCCAGCTTGAGTCAGTGTTTGTCACTCCAACACATAGGACGCATCTCTCCAAAAAAGGGCCGGCAGAAGAGGTCCGAAGGGGGCAGAGGTTGCACAGCCTAGGACAGCCATAAACAGCTCTAGTTCAATGCACCTCATCACCCTAGGATCAGCTATAAGATGCCTACAGCAAATTTTTCCCCTTCTGCCACTCATCTACACTAACAGTGAGCCGAGGTGGCTGCAGACCCCAGCAGACCTGAAAGTGACTTGATTTTGTAGCTTCAAGTGCTAAGATGAATGAACATTTAGGCATATTAGCAACATCATTACAGTTAATTGCACTTGTATTAAGCTCCCACTCACTGCATAAATTGTGCTTTTGCAAATACTGACTTCTGGTTGATTTAAAGCAAACCCATTCCTGCAACGTCCTCACTCTCCCACTTTTTTCTAAAGACAACATTACCCTGTGGGTTACTGGAGCAGAACCAGTTGTGATATTAATATGTGAGGTTCAACTGTACAAGCAAATGAGAAGAAATTACAAGAAAAGACTGTTGTTGGTGGTGCCCCTATTCAGAAACTGGACAAAAGCATAATTTCAAGAACAGGGTCAAAAAAATGGTTGGAAAGGCACTTTAATAACACACTTCCTCCAAACGTTAGAATCCTAGAGAGGCACACAGCATTGACATTATCTCCACAAACACTGTATTCTTATTTTGTTCCCCAGTCCTTCAGCTCCTTTGGGTAGAGACTACCCTCTTTTACCCTAACTCCAGGAGGAGACCAGGGGACAGAGTTAGTCAAAGAGATACAGAGATGAGACTATGACCTGATATTCTGCCCAGATGGAAGGACATCCTTTTAATAGTCTTCTCCTAGGAAGCAGAGTTATTTATGTTGCCTTTAGCAACAGTTTATTTGACATTAAAAACCAGGACTCTGCCTCCTGGACTTGGTAGCAGTACTCAAAGCAAAGCTCTCCTTTTATATCTTCTTCTCTTGTATATTTTTCATGTCATGTACCTGCCACTGGACTCAGAATTCTCATGAGTAGCACCTCTGAAGCCCTCCAGCAATCTGGCTACCTCATTTATCAAAGCAGCTTCACATCTACTGTTTTACTGTGATTTGGCAGCATAGCTTTAAGTAAATTAATAATTGCTGTCATCTCCCATGAAAGGGACTACGGAGGTAACCATTGTTCCAGCTTAAAGCGCAGATCCAAAGTCTATTCCCCTTTATATGCTTTCCAAGAGTCTGAACTCTGAGGGATGCCTACTTTTTAGAAAAATTGTGACATTTAATGAGTACTGCTTTACAGCCTAAGACTATGAAGTTTCAGTGAGCCAGCAATTCTGTTCTGGGGAGAAGGCCAGACCCCAAGTGCTGACTTTGATTTTACATGCCTCTCATTATAGTGACTTGACAGATGTTTAGAGAGCTCTCAAATAAACATGGCAAACAAAATTAACATATTATCTGTGGTTCCCATACTTTTCACTATGGTGATACTTTTTATTTATTACATAGCCACAAATCATTGCCAGTAAACTGCATTGGTTAAGAATTAAAGTATCATCCTAATTCCACAAACACACAGCAATTTTTTAACATCCTAGTTCAGAAAGATTTCTTCTGTGCACAAATTTTTCCTTTTGTTAGAATCACCCTGCACTTCACTAGATATCCAAGCCGATAAACTAACTACCAGTGTCCAAGATAACCAGGGAGTACGAGAAGTTCCTGGTGGTCTACATGATTGAGGTATTCAAGAAGACTCATTTTCCTTGCCGCAAGAAAGAAATTAGCCATTTTGGTATCCGAAGCAGTAAATAGATGCAATTGTTTGATCACATAGTGAATCTGCATTACTGTAATACCAACAGAGAACCCTACGGCACACAGCAGAGAATACAGCAGAGACCAAAGAGGTGATTCCTATCTCCACAGGCTCTAATCCCAGGACAAGAGAAAGCACAGGGATACAGACATACATGGAGTATTCCAGCAAAATGGAAACAAGAAGAGTGACCACAACAAATTTGCTCTGAGCACAACAGTAACCAAATAGTACTCTGTATTTTTATCACAGCAAAAGAGAATTTCTTAGAATGATTGAAGAAAAGGTGATAAAACACCTGTAGAGAGCTTCTCTCAAGCATGAGGGGAAGCAAGTGCTGGCACAAACCTGCAGCAGTAAAAAGAAAACAAAATGCAACTCCAGAATTCTTTCTATGTTAGATGTTCAAAACATATTTTTCTTCTTTTTACAGACAGATCCTAATGCAGTTGTTAATTATGCTAAAGAGATTCTTGTTGCTGCTCAACAAACTCAGCCACAAACTGGAACAGAGTATGTAAACCTAACTCTCAAACTCCTCTCTAACTGCTGTGCAACACAACAAATGTAAAATAAAATAAAAAAAAAGAAAAAGAAAAAAGAAAAAGAAAAAAGAAAAAGAAAGAATAAAGAAAAAAGAAAAAAATGGCTGCATCATAGAGGTGGGATATTGCTGGATAATACTGAGGAAATAAGGAATTCTGCTGAACTGTTGGACTGATTTTGTTTGTAATGATTTTTCAGGCTAATGATTTTTAGTTCTGGCTTTTATCATCATCTGTAGGATGTCGGAAGAATAAGAAGTCAGGTACCTTCGGGGTACCCTGATTTGTAACACTCTGGACTTGCCTTAAGGACCACTTGCTTCAGATACAGCTCAAATACAGACTGACCATCAAAAACTCCCGAGATAATTCCGGTCCCAAGAATTGCCATTGCTTCTTTCAATTCATTTTTAGTTTATTTATCTTGGGATAAGATTTAGTGGGGTGCTCACAGGCAGTTTCAAATCCAAGCTATATATTTGCAGTGGTGAGATAGCACTTAAATTGTCAAGCTACATCTCTCGCACAGCTCCCAGATAGCACAGGTGGAGAAAAAAAAACCATTTGAGAACTTGACGTAATCACCGCAGCTGCCCCCAGATCCTTTCGGTTCAGTATCCCTTGTATTTCTCTTCTTCCAACAGGCTCTAAAGATCTTTTTGCCGCAAAATTACCAAACTGACAGGCAGACAAGCTGGAAGATAGAGGAAAACAGCTTTAGTTTGGTTGCATACAATTCCAACAGCTGTCTCAGGCACTGCAGGAAACGGCAACCCATGGAGGTCTGCACATGATCATGTTGTCCTCTTCATACATCATGTCATGCCACAATCTCCACAGCAACATACTGTTTTCAAAAATTCTGGCATATTAATTGGGAAAAGACTAATCAGATGCTTAGTCTACCTTTACCATTTCTCATGCGTGTTTTTTCATAAATAAGCTACCTGCACTGGAGATTGTTTTATTAGTTTCTAGTAGCACCAGAAATGTGCAAACCAGAGGCATACAGCACAGAAATTTGCTTCAATAAGTTACATTTTTTTATGCAAGATGCTACTAAAAAAACATTAAAATGTATGAAATCGTTTAACTACAGCCTACAGACATAAACAGAAACTACAAAAAAAAAGAATGAAAGGAAGATATCCTGACTTATCTTTGTAGCTAGTTATGCATTTCTGCATTCTGTTTTTCTGTATGGAGTTACTGGCTTTGGATTTGTAATGAAAAGGATGAAGGGTTTACGGTATTCTCTGTAGTTAAGGGCTCTACATATTCTCCATTGTAAACCTTTCCTGTTGGAGCAGTAGGCTCTGTTAAAGGACAGTAAGTATGGAACAACTTCATTGAGGTCAGCAGAGTTAAACTGATGTGCAAATGCAGCCCTTCCGTCCTGACAATAAAAATTAATTTCAGTTCTAAACCTGGTTTCCATGGTCACCAACCAGCAGCAAGACTTGAGAGGAATTTTCTCTTTACTCATTTTCAAGGAACCGTTTCCTTATATTTTCAGTCTGCACAAGTAGAAACCACTTCTAGTGCTGCTTTTGTACTAAAGTCTTGCTCATTAAAAAGACAGGCCAAGCTCAAAAGCAGCATGCAGCTGCAGTGATAAAAAAAACCCTGCAGCCTCTGCTCTGGCCTTGATAGAGCAAATAGGAATCCATTTTTTCAAAACCCTTTCTCTAAGTAAAACAGTGTTTTAAGGGCTTCCTATTGGAAAAAAGTAAATTTCATCCGGCATTCGGCTGTGGAGCGCCTGTTCGCAAAGGCTGCTCCTGTCCCACAAGCGCCAAACCCATCTCTTCTTACTCCACCTGTGCAGTACGAGCAAGGGAAAAAGTTTCTTCCCTTTCAAGCTATCCCATCATCGTTAATCAACCGGCACCCAGAAAGGTGTAATACATTTATAGCTGGGGCACATTCAGAGCTTGCAAAAGCATTGCGAAGGAGCGAGAGCACACTGATATAACGCAGGCTACACTCTTGACTCTCTCCTGACAGTCTCTAAGGACACTGAGAAATGAAAAGGTCTTTGTGCCTGTACCACCTCCACTTTATAAAGCGCACAATAGTACATGACATGTTACTCCCACTTTCACTTTTCACAGTGGAGCCTAATTTTTTTATCCTCCTTTTTGCTACAAGCCACTAAGGTATTCTATATTAAAAAAACATTCAGACTTTGCAACTTCACTCTGTAGTTCACTACAATTGCCTACGCTGCAATTCTTGGGCTAATATTCTGGCCAACTGTGCAATGCAGTGCCTTTGAAGCTGTAAAATTTCCTCTCTTCTGCTACAGAACAAGCAAAGGTAACAAATTATTCTAAATGCCCTATAAATTACAGAGGAGGATATACTAAGTGTGGCCGTGCTAGTTAAAGCAGAACCTCTCTTGATCATGTTTGCCACCATATCTAGTGGACTTGAATCAGGGATCGCCCACTGCCGTGACTCACTCTACCTTGCCAGGGCACATCCTGTATTTGCCCCTTTCAGATTATTAACTTTAATACTCAGATATCCCTGTTGGGTTTGGCACTCAACTGTCAGGAAATCGGTAGAAAATACAGGGAAACTTTGGACAAAACCATGATCTTGGAAAAAAACTTTAGGAACGGCTTTCCATCACTCTAATTTAGCATGCTTGAGTGCATGAATACTGAAAACTATAAACTTCGGAGAAAATGCAAAATCCATTCGAAACAGGAGCAGATTTGTGACTGGTATAAAAGTCAGAATCAAAGGTATAGCAATGCATTCTCTCGTGTTCCCGTGAGAGAATTGTTAACAAATAGATGCGATATTTCTAGTCATCCACCAAAGTTAGTCTGTCTCCCCTGAGGCAAACAAGGCTAAAATACACTTACTGTGAAAGATGCATCTCTTCAGCAAAACTTCTCAGACCTCCCTGTTTAATTTGAAGGATCAAATATCCAGTGCAAGGAGAAGAAAAAAAGGCGCTGTCACTAAACTACTATTTAAGAAGTCATTTCAGGCTGCTGTTCATCTTCTGGAGAATATTGTTATTTATTACTAATGACAAATAGTACATTCCCATCAGGATCTCTATTATAAGCGTATTATATACCTTTCTCTGGAGGACGAAGATCTGGCTGCACATAATTAGTCTTGAGAATTAGCTAGAATTAAAAATTGAGTTAATAAAGTAAATCCTTCTAAAGGAGCTTCTCACTGAGGACATTCATTTGCCAAAGAAGTCGGACTAAAGATGTCTATTTAAACACTCTTGTGACATTCCCAGAAAAAAAACAGTGCACCCAGAGCATTTAATGAATACTACTAATAATAATTAGTAACAGTGGAGACAGAACACAACGTATTATCCCAGTTTTAGTCACAAAGAATTCTAATACCAATAGCCTGATCATAGTGTATTAATTACAAACCATAGAAATTAGTTTCTTTCTCTGTAATCATCTATCTAAGCATCTAGACTAGAAAATGAGTTAAACATTCAGAAATAACTAAATCAGGCAACAAATAATATATTATTTATTATATCACCGGTGTAGATAGACAGCTATAATTCATAAAAAGCTGTGAAGTCCATTGGTTTTCTAAGATATGGATTTTAAATTGGTCTATATTGTCAAATCACTAAATTAACATGAAACAATAGTCAATGTACCCAAGTCAGTTTTTTAGTCAATTTAAGATTATACAACAATGTTGATAAATATTGAAGGCACAAATATATCTGTGTCCAGAATAAAAAGCTGTATAAGCTACTGTATCAGCTGTTACATGTAAAGGGTCAAGGAATGTTTTACAGTAAGTAATGTACCTGTTTATAGACTTACTCAATATATTCCTCTGAAAATTTGTGAAAACATGATAAGCAATGGCTTAAAATGAAAATGTTCAGGTTTTCTAACTAGAATAAATCTATTACAATTGATTCTCACACAGGCTTTTTACAATTGTAATAATAATTTGGCAAAGCAGAGAATGCTTGCGCAAATGAAAGAGCAAGCATTTTTAATATCTCGGTGTATCTCAACAGCTTTTTATTTCTAATAACGGTAAATCATCATCTTCCCTATTTTCCTCAAACAGAACACTTCATTTGCAGTAAGGTTACTTTGTTCGTTTAAATTTGCAGGGCAACACAAACAACAAAAAAACTTACTCATGTTTCTATGACAAAATAATTACTTTAACTCTGACAAATTAATGTAAAATATTTATTTTTCTTAATATATAAAATCCCTTTCTTTCAAACAGTACTGCAAGGTAGGAAAGAAAAGGTAATTACCACATAACTGTATGACAGCAATTTATTAGAAACATTACTGCTGTATTTCAACAATATATGTAGTTTCCCTCACAGGAGAATTTTCTTACCAGGAAATAGAATTGTATACATATATAGACTTGCAATAAGCATGTAGGATTCACTTTACGTAGAGCAGCCTTCCATTTCTTCTTCCACGAGGCATGTTGTATTCCTATTTGGAGATCATTGGTGTAGAAATAATGCTGGAGGAGCAAGAACTCAAAACAAACATACAGACCAGATTTTCTCCCATCTGCCATCCTGGTCTTATGGGTTTGCTTAGTAACCTCAGGAAGGTCCATTCCAGTTCAAGGGTGGTCCCTTTAGAGGTTTAGCACTTCCGTGGGTTCCTATGTTACTCTTCAGCCTTCTTCTTGTATCAAAAAAAAAAAAATTCAGGAAGAGGTGAAGAGAGGAAGGCACAGCTAGGACGTTCATGAGATGCAGCGAGCTTCTGGGTTTGACCCTTCCAGGCCATTGGCAGCTCAGACGGTAGCACCTCAAGGCTGCCTAAATATTGGGAAAAGGTGGACAGGGAGCCAGGTGGACAGGCGCTACAAAACGTGGAGGGCATGCCATAGTAAGCTCTTCCACTGGTGCTTAAGTAAGAACAGGGCATGGAACAAATTCTCTGTGACGCAATCTCCCTGCCTTTCATGTACGGCTACCCAAAAATCAAGGCTTTGACCAACACTTTACCAGATGTAGTACATGAAAGAATGCAAAAAGAGGCAGGATTATCACAGAAAACAGTAAACAATACAGATTATTTCAAGCTACTTCTCAAACAGATTTCAGATTGGTTTTATTAATGCTTCGTTTCCTCTAACATTGAGAAATAAATTATTTTTTTAGCTGGCACATGTGCCTGTACAGATTCTTATATGCTAGAACTTGTCTCTCATCCAAAGTGTTTTGCCAATGTCTTTTTTTATGGTATCCGATTTGCAGTGTAAGAGAAAACAACCCTCCATCAAACTGAAATGCCGTTTTCCCAAACTTGCTTAAGTAGCAAGTATCCTAACGGTCTGGAAATGTCTCCGTGTGTGTGAGAGAGGAAGACGGTTACAAATAGAATTTCATTAAGTCCCAATTCATGCTTTTGCAGCTCCACATTTGTAATGGAAAAGTGAGCTATGCAAGATTTCCAGAGGCAAGAAAGACACGGGTTTTTAATACAAAAGTCTGCTCTTACAGGAATAAAAAGAAAAAACTTTACAGAGTTCATCAAGTTTTATAAATGTTCTTAGCCATCCACAGCATATGTGATCTATCACTGTATGTGGAGAGGGAGATTTTCCAATAACATTAATGGTACTGGACACATTTGGATCATGATAACTCTACCTACTTATACCATCTGGACTGTTGCATCTTTTCTTCTTCTTCAGTTATTAAACTTACAGATAAAGGATTTTATTTGTTAATGCTTTGTTCCAAACAGGCAAATATAGTCTATTTTATTTTGATAAGGTAGGATAAAACTTAGATCTGTTACAAACGTGAAAAAAGAAACAATATCTTTTATATATAAATTAACAGGGCTACTTTCCCCAGAAATCATATACAAAATAAAGGTAAATAAATGCTGAATATCCATCCTAATCTCTCAAACATTGTCACAGGATCTCGAACTCTTTTCAGCAGATCCTGAGATGACCAGAAGTTTCTTTAAAATGAAAGAAACTCCACAGACGCTCACTTCCATAGGTTGGTAAATGGAAACGCGATATTTAGAATGATCCACGGGTTTAACCTAAAGTATCACATCTCTGAGTGTCAAAGACAATAATCATTAAACGTTACCAGTCCCGTTCTGAAAAGCAGCTCCAAAAGGCACTGAGACACATCCCACACAAATCAGATTGGAGAGATGTAGGAAAACAAACGGTCCTCTTCACTTACCACCACACAGCTGCGGGCCCCCGTGGCCAAGACTGAATCGAGGAGGCCATGGCCACTGTAAAATATTCACTGCAGAAATGACTGATCTAGTGTGAAAGGCTACTGCCCTTAGAGCTGCTTCCTCACACACTTCTGCAGAAGGTTCCCCCCAGCAGGGGAGAACTGGGGGGGGCAGCAGGGCAGAGCTCCCCGCGCCTCCCGCACTGCCAAGACGGAGCAATTGCCACCAGCTCTGTAGCACGTTGACAGGAGGAAGTGCAGCCTGCCAAGTTTTCGAAACAAAACAGCAAGAAACACAACTTAAGGTACGGCAACCAAAGAGCATTATTTTTACTATGAAGGAAAAAAAAAAAATTAATTTCTGTGCCGGGTGAGTCAAGCCTTTATTGCTAAACCAGCTTAGATTAAAGCAGGTGGCGAACTGCTATACTCTGTAACCAATGAAAGCACAAAAATCTGTTTCACAAATTGTTTCTTAACATTCCAGTTGTAGCAAGCAGGAGATTCAGAAAAGCTTATTTTAATTAAAAACTTTATTTTTCATTACAATTCACAGTTTATACATGGCAAGACGAACCCTCGCCATGTGGACATTCAGAACACTGTGCTGGGGAGACAAGGGTCTTTGTTATAAGAGCATTGCTCAGTGCTGTGTCATGGAACTTCCTTAGTTTTAAAAGCGTACTCTCTGTAAATGTTAATTGACTGATATTTACACTGAACTGACTGAATTTACATATTAACTTATATTTATTAGAAAACAAGCTAAGCATCCAAAAAACATTAACATTCATATCTTGCATGTTATCTAATGGTCAGAGATGCTGTTAAGATTTGCCACTTGAATCATGCCCAATCAGCAAAGTCCCATTCTTTTTTAATTTACACAGAGCCTAAATTATTCTTTAAGGCCTGTTCTACTCATTTTATGTACAGCCAGGTTACAATAGACTAACATAAGAAAAAAATGCAAAATTATCCATTCCATCCTGCATTTCTTCTGAATCTCATGTACATCTATAAGCAAAACAGAAGATACAAAATTAAAGTTAATGTGTTTTCTTAAAACCAATAAAGAAAACCCATAGTCTGGTTTAGATCTGCTTCTTGTCAGCCTATCCTGTCTGAACAATCATCGGTATTCAGATTGTGCTATTTATCAGCTCTTCTTCATGCCTGCACTTATATTCAGAGCCATCTCTCCTTGAAATGTAGAAAGTCACAGTGATACCAGTTTCAATTGCATTCCCACGTTAGTCACAGCTCCGGCACAGGCAGCCGCCGCACGCTGTGACATTCAGGAAAGCTCTCCAGCAGGATTCCTGGGTAAGATATCATATGGCATCTGGTGTGACTTGACTTAAAAGAGGAAGGAAGTTAAGAATCCTTTTCATAGAGCAAATAGCTGGCAGAAGGTTTACGCTTATTAAAAACCGCTGCATTTTTCTGCATTGTTTTCTGGGTGTGGTTATTAGAACACAGCAATTAAAAGCCTCTCCTGCCTCTCCTCAAAATAGTAATTTTTATTTGCTCTTGTCATCTACCAAATAATTTACTGATAGATAAGCTGCAGATTTTTTGGTACATCTGACAGAGAGGAAAAAAACAACTGCTGACCACTGCTTGAAAAAATAAGACCCGAAGATGGTCTGCAAATTCTACAAGTCAGTGCGAACAAGCATCAGCTGGACCTGAGTAAAACAAAATGCTTCTGGGGGATATGTTTGCAACTGTTGAAACTGCAGTGCCTTTAAATTTAGAGCTAAGAACATCATTTGACGATTGTTGAGTTTTGGCATTCATTCATGCTGGTTGGTATCTTCACGACAGACACCTTGGAAACACCATCATTTCAGGAAGAATGAAAGCTCAAATGAAATACACTTCTCATGCGAAAAAACCAAACAAACAAAAAGCCATACAGGAACTGTAGAGGTTCTGGTTCTTCAAAAGATAAGGCACTGACAAAAATTTCTTAGGTAAAAGGCTGCATAAGAATTTCTTGCCATTTACAAGTGAGTTGTAGTCCAGAAATGGTCCATTCCTAGGCTCAGTAAGGTAGACCCTGAAATTTTAAGGACTGATCCCTCAAAGCTACATTGTTACCATAAACAAGTGTGATTCATTCTTGAGGCCATATGGCACATTAGGAGAAGTGAAAAAACAGTCTGGGCAGAGAAAGGCAGAAGACGTTGCTTGTTCCAGCATCTTTCGATAACAGAAGTGCCATTCATCTTTGTGTCTTTGAAGAGATGCGATGGTAACTCTGGACTGCAGTTTCTGTGGAACTCATGCACACATATAAAATGCTATTAGCATTGATCATCGACAGGGTGGAGAAAAAAAGGTAAATGGCTAGTCTAAGCCAAGAGCTTCTCAAGGACTGGGATCCGAAGTCATGGCTACTTAATGTTTTCAATAACAGCTATCTCTTCTGCTGCACAGTGTGGTGTCAAACCATTCATGTAAATGCTGTCCGTCTTTGTTAGAGCTGGCAAGATGTCCTTCTCACTGGTAAGATGGTTGACTGATAGGGTTCTCTTGCAGGGAGTCAGGTCTTGATTGTGGTTGACGGCGAGTTCTGCAGAGAGCTTCCTTTTGATAGAGGTAGCCCGCTGGAACTTGTCATAGATCTCCACGCTCAGGCGCCTTCGAGTTTCTTTGAACTCTGCGGTGACATTGGCTGTCCACTCCGCAGCATGGGCTCTGAATTCCCCTACCTGCGGCAAGAATGAGACAAAAAAAAGAAGCATTATGGGGCCGAGGACTTTAGGCACTGTTCAGGTTCAAGAGCCCAGTGAGAGAGCAATGAGGCTTTGGGCTGGCAAAGAGCTGCCGCTGCTGCCGGCACAGATTTCTCATGCTGCAGACTCGCTCTTTTATCGGTAGCAACTAAACAAGAAGAAACGTTGCACCAGTAAGAGTTAACAACAACTCTAAAAACACAATAAAAATCTTTTCTGCTAAATTTTCTTTAATTATAGGCAGTCAACAATGCAGGGAAGCTGCAGAGCCCGACAGCTGCACAGTACCCAGCTGGTCAGGGGATGCTGAAATCCCAGCAACCCAGGCTGTGTTATGTATTGTTACAAGGGTGCAGGGTTATTTATGAGCACTTTTACTCTGTCTGGAAAGATCCCTGGGAGACCTGGCGAAGAATTTTCTAAATTTAGACAGAAAAGCTTTTTTAAAGGAAAACGTCAGCTGCTTGTATTCTCTCTTGTTTTGTGCTTGCTCAAACGTAGCGCTAACACAGCAGCGGTTTCAGTCATGTCAGCGGCATGTCTGCTTACCACCCTGGCTCCACCAAAATGACATACTGAAAAGCAGCATGAAGACAATTGCGGAGTGGGACTCCGGGGGCCGTTACCGATCACACCCAGTGGCCGCAGATGGCTGCTGTACCATTACCACAGAGCTGGAGGGGGGTATTGCCACCGCCAAGCCCGCATCTCCGGTCAGGCTGGCTGCAAGGTGCTAGTTCATACCATGGCCACCGTTTCACAGGCGCGTGTATATCCCCTGCTGCCTGCTCGGTTCCTGTGCTCTAACTCGATACGGCCTTATATTGACGGCCTTTACGGCAAAGGCTGCTCCCCTTTCACTACAACTACCATAATTTTTACCCCTTAGGATTTCTGTCCACCATTTCAGTGTTTCAGTAGTAGGAAAGCTGAAGCATCCCACGAGCCCAAGCTCTGAGGGCAGGGCTGAGGAAGGGGAGGAAGGCAGCTGCTGGCACGGAATCCCAAATTATCCTTATTTTTCCTCAGATATGGGATGAGGCAGACTGAGCAGCTCACCCAGATAACAGCCTGAGGTGAACTATGGCCTTGTAATTTATCTGCTATTTATGTTTTCGCTGTTGTATTTCAACCAAACCACTGTTACAATATTAAATAAGTGATATAGGTAATTAAAAGAGTCACCTTTTAGGGCAGATTATCTCGTTATAACTGTGAAGGAAACAGATCATGTCTCTTTAAATCTCTGCTTTGTAGGCGGTTTAATAGTTGAAAGATATCGCACAGGGAAGCTAGACTGCTGATAAATATAACTCCAAAGCAAAGCATTTTAGAAGAATTAACCCACTTAAATAAATTAGTCTAATTGGTACTGCTCAGTCCAGAATTTCAATCATTGGCAAGCAAGCTTGGACTTGGTGAACACAGAAATAAAAAAAAAAAATTAAAAAATTAACCCAGAGAAATATGGGGGGCAAGCCATCAGAAAAAAAGTGGCCACGAGCTTATTCATGCTTTGCAGTGCAGTGGAAAACAGGAATATAATGAAGGTAAAAAATAATCAGCTCACCCAGGAGTGACAGGGTTTCAGGAAAACTTTCCCCCTCCAGAAACAAAACAAAAAGATCTCTTTACCCAGGGGTCATTTTATTACATTTGTCTCAGCTTCAGTGAATTACACAGATGACTAATGTGGACCCATTATGTGTATTTTCTAAAACAAGGATTATTATCTGTAATACACAGAGGACTTGCCCAGCTGAATGATTATTAGTATTTAAATTGTGCAATTAGGATCAGACACACTGCACTTCAGATCTGAAAATAATGAAATCCGTAATGCTGAAACATTTCAGCTGCTACAATATTTTTGTCGTAAACAAGTAATAAAAATATGATAAGCAGTATCAGTGCACACCTTGGGGCAGCCTCATCCTTCTCCAAAGCTTTACTAAAGGCAGGCTGCTCAGGTTCTGGAGCGTGCTTCTGTCCGGGGGAGCAAAGAGCCAGTATACAGGTTCCTCCTATTTTACCCTACACACTTGTACCCTTTACCAGACCAATTATTTTGCTCAGGCACACATCTCTGGCATTCCATATGGTCACATCCAAGGGATGTTATCAGACTGGTAGCTTTAAAATTGTGTCTTGGAAACCTACTGGAAGCTACAAGCATCTTGAAATGTCTTCCCATATGCTTTTTTAACCTTCCTGTCACTAGTAGTTTCAGTCCCCACTTCTCTCATGTTTTCCTAGCGAATAAAAAACAGCTGGCCATGCTTCTGATGAAAGCAAGCCTATAACCCCTCAGACAGGCTCAGAATTCCCTGGCCAGCCCACCTAACCGCATGCTGGTGATGGACCTGTCTTGCGCTGGGCATGCTGCTATATTTTAACTCTTGTGCATGTAAGTTATTCAAGGGAATTTTAAAATTGTAGTTGTTAGGATATCTCATTACTAAATTCCAATTAGATTTATTTTGGGAAGCACATTTACGCAGTCAGCTGAAAAACATCATTAAATATGCCTTTGGAGATGGGCTCATGTTCCAATTAAGGTGATGCGGAACATGAACATGGTGGACTCAATCCTATCTTCCCAAAGACCAGAGCTATGATGCTGCTTGGCACAATTAGAGTGTTATATTAAAATCATGGGGAAAAAATTAAAAATGCGGTGCTATTGCTAAGCAGAATTGAAATACGTAAGTAGTAAAACAGAGGTAATTGGCACGGCATGAGAAACTAGAAGTTCAGGGCTGTGTGAACTATGCATCCCCCAAATTACTGCTTTCAGCCCCTAGCTGTTGTGTGAACCGAAATGCACTCATAAATGTTATCTCTTCGGAATAAAACTCTTAATTCCATAGCACTTACAGACTCAAGCACAAAAGGTTATAGGAAAAGAAACGTGCAGTTTTTAACTGCCAGTGTACATAAGCAACTTGCTCTTATAATTTGATCCCTCCTTTATCCATAGGGACATTTCTGTATACGTTCAGATTCTTTCTGTCCTTAGGGTATGACATTTTATCATACTGCATTACAGCTCCTCTTCATCTGGGGGCTGACAGTCACAAAATGTCTTATGCAAAGTGATTGAAATGCCAGTTGCCTATGCTGCTCAAAAAAAATCTTAACATACCTACCTACCATAACAATTTTTTACTTTTCTCCAATTCTCTTGCCTCATTACAGCACACAGCTCTGTAGACTCTGCAGCTGTCATAGTTGGGAGAAATGTGACATGAGGACTAGGCCTCTTAGACACAGAAGTTACTGACAACTAAGTATTCTACATAAGGCTAAATGACGCAAAATGTTTGAAAAGTAATAGGAAAAACATGTCACAGTGGTAGCACCTGACTCAGCCATACAATAAGCAGCACTAACCTGGCGATGCTGCTCGCGCCCAGTCTTTGGGGAACAGAAAGGCCCCCAGTAATGGGGACACAGGCCCTAGCCGAGCTCCAGGATTAATTTCCTCCACATCAAAATCCAACTTAAGACTGCAAGGTATTAGACATATTTTGCAAGGAGTATCAACTCTTAACATATTAACATTGTACTTCAAACACAGCTAGTACTGTTATGAAGCAATACGTGACTGCCTTATGAGTCCAGGGAAGACAGGTCTCAATGACAAATTCTCAAGAAATACTGTAATGGTATACACAAGTAAATATTCCACATAGCACGCTTCACCACAAAAAACAAGATATTTTTCTACCAAACAGCCAATTCCTCGCCCAGCACAGGCTGTGTGGCCTCCAGCAACCACTGCAGATGGGCCTGGATATCCACCTGTGGTGGAAATGTCACATTAGGTTATAACGAGGAATAGCCTCTGAACAATTCTGAAGTGTGTCTACTCATTCCTGTTAAAGTTACTTTTGATTTTTTGGGGGGTTGTCTGTTTGTTTTTAACTATACATCAAAAAATACTGCATGAACTTCCTCAATGACCAAACAGTTCCCAGGCTGTGCACATACATTATCACCAATATCATTTAAAGATAGACATACTGAGTTTGACAGAACTAGGTATAAACACGGACATTAAGCAACCATTCCTTTACCTGTTCCTGACAAAACCCATCTAAATTAATAATGGCCTAAAACTGGCTCTCAGTCAATATCACTGGCGAGACCAAAACTCTCTATTCGTTTTCATCACCACCATGTTTTAGCTTTCTCACTGTCTAGCTGAGCTCCACACTTGGACAGAGGCCAACAGCATAACCCAGAATGTGAGTATGCCCAAGGGAATGCTACTGGGGAAAAAAAAAAAAAAAAAAAAAAAGGCATTTGAAGATACTGAAGCACCTGCTTCATTCTTCAGTACGTTTACTCTAACTCCTTATACTTGTCAGAAGTTTGGGGATCTTTCTGGACACCCCGTTCACAAGAGATATCCAAATAAATATACAAACAAAACTGCCCACCATGCAGGATGACCACTCATCCTATTAAGAGCAGTCTGGACAGCACAAGCCATGTAGCCATAACCTTCACATGTGTAATCTGTACTTTGAATTAAGCCACATCTGTGGTCTAACAGAAAAAAAACCCCACAAGCCTAATTAAAGATGTCTTTAAATAAACCAAAAGGAATACAGACTTCTCTAACTTAACTTTGCCTTAGTTTTGTTCCTCTCTCTCAGGGAGTTTCTTGAAAAATTCCCACCATTACAGTATAACCAGTTAATCTACTTCTACTGACAGAGAGGGAACAAAGACAGCCTGCTTGCATGGGGTTCAGATATACGACATCAAAGTTATGATACACTTGGGAGAAGATAAACCACTAAGTACCAAATAAGAAAAAAATTAACATTATATATTCTAAGCTAGAAAATGAAAACATATATTTTTAAATAATGTGTATAGCTTTTTCTTTCATAACTGTACTTTATGTTGTTTCCTTTGGCATAGGGGGCTCATACACTTTACAACGGCCATGTTAGTGCAAGCCAAAAGAATTAATTAAAGGGTTAGGGGTTTGGGTTAGTAGATGAGCTTGAGATATCCATCTGACTGCATTTTAGGGTAAAAATAAAAAAGTGGCCTTCCTTACAGATATTCTTAACGCTCTAGAAGTTCCTCAGTATACAATTCCTAACATTTATCCCTAACGCATTCTCCAATGTTTTGCAGCTTCATTTTTCCTCTCCAATGTACTTTTTCTGTTACTTAAAAATAACACACCCAATTAACCTCTCCATGATACGCTACTCAGAGACAAAGCCAGAAAGAGCACGTACATGTCACATTATCCAGGCAGCAGAGTAGAGTACATAACATTTTGTCTTAGCTTTCAAGAAACTCATCCAGCATTCGCAGAAATTGTTCTCAAAGACTCACTTAAAAAACAAAATTTAAAATAATGTAGGTACGGCGAGGGTTGATGGGTTTAACAATGCAGCTGCTGGGTGGGCTGATTCCCTGCGTGAGCGGGCAGGTTTGTCTATCCGCCATCTCACTTTTCTGCAGCTCTGGGCATGCATACACCACCTCTTCCCACCCGAGCCGCTGCTGGCCGCAAATTTATGTTCTCTCCATCAGTTGTCTATAGGCTGGAGAAGACTGGAGTGTAGAAGAGAAAAAGACAAGTTTCGCAGACATTTTTATTGAGGCCTGTGCATTTCCTCTATGTTAAGGGAATGTCATTTAAAGTCCAACTAAATAAATTCCCACCCCAATTATCTGTCTTTTAGTACTTCTGTGATTGTAGTGTTATCATTAAGTACCCAAACCCCATTGTGCTGTAATCTGTGGACAGGTATTTAGAAAAGACTGTGCTCTACTTGTCTTTAAAGGTAAAGAAAACAGTAACAAAATGCAACACAGAAATACCACAGGCCCCTATGCTGAGCTTTCCCAGGTGTTTAATCACTACCTCCTATTCCTTCATTCTGTTAGGAGCTCTGTTCTGTTAGAGTTCTCTTAGAACTCTTCTACACCAGGTATTTAAGCTACCAGACTTTAATTTCAAAGTGAATGGCACAAATGAAGCAGTAAATGATCCCTTTTTTGGTTCCCCTGACTGGTATACACGTCTCGCTGTTTTTCAGGCAAATATTAGAGGGGAGAAGATTCTATTTTGTGAAATTGCCATCTTCTGCAGTGACATTTAAATTACATAGACTTTTGTATTTTTGTAGCCATGGTGGTCAGAAATGTTTTGGGAACAATGCTTTCCCATTGGAAATTGGATTATTCAGTCCTGTAATAAGTAATGTTTGTGAGTTCATTCTGGTGAGCAATGATTGTTTGGTTTCACCCACATAACTTCCATGAGCACATCTGATGCCTTGGATGAAATAAACCACATTCTCCAATGGGAATGCAGAGACCCCATGAATTTTGATTATTTTTTTGTGGAGGAACATCTATGGTGGCAGCTGTGGGAATATGTTTTGTGGAGATGTGACAGATGGCGCATACAGAAATGGCCCTTTTGCTCTATCATGGTCTGATTCAACAAAATAAAAACAGGTAGCCTACAGAATAATATAAAAAACCCATGTCTACAAAACCAGAACCAGATATACTAACAGTCATCACATTTATTTTGTTACGCCTCTTTTTTTCCAAATATATGAATGCTCCTGTGTTAGGTACCTCCTCAGGACTATTCTTGAACTTTGCCCATCAGACACCTCTTTGTGTAGAGCTGCATGTGAGCGTCTCTCAATACTGTACACAAGTTATTGGCCTGATTATCTCAGTCCCTAATGTTCTTCTTTATTAATAACTTCCAAAGATAAAAAAAGATGCTGACATTTTCCTATCAAAATCAGCTGTTCTGCTTAGTTGTTTCATCTACCTCAGAGAGTCATCCAGCCCCTCTTTTCAACCTGATGAGAGTGAACGACATCCACCTGTATTAACCACAAGAAACTATTTAGGATTACGTAAAGCTCTACCAGCTGAGCTGAAGGTGATTCAGGAGAACAGCATGTATTCTCTGTCTGCACTACACAGCCAATGACTTTGCTGCAGCCAGAAATAGCAAGCGTTTTAAGAATTATACTAGAAGCATAATGAAACCCAAGCCACAGGCAGCTGAAAGACTGTCGCAACTTTCTCCCATAGGAAAGAAACAATGATTGTTTCATAAACTCCTTGGACTTCTTTAGCTTATAAAGATATGCTAAAGGAAACATAAAAAAAGGATTTTAAATTTTGATTTGGTACTGAGTAAGGAATGGCTATTGTAACTATACGGTCACATCTCAGTAAAAACTGTTTATTTCTTAACTTTCTAATGTCAATGTCTGGAGTGATACTTGTGTGAAATATTAAAGCTCCACTTTGGTTGTTCAACCCTAGCATTACAACTGCACTCATCCCTTGTAAAGGAAAGAATTCCATAATTTCTTCAGTCCTTTTTATCCATGACTGCAAAGCAGTTTCCTCACCGTCAACACTTCTTCTTGAAGATGCAAGGATATTCTGCTAAACTGGCTTTGTCTGGGGATTTGTCCACCAGACAGCTATCAAATGCATACACACTCAGTTTTGGCGCCTTTTCCTAACAATATCCCAGCACAGATAATAGCTTAAAAAAGTAAAGTTTTTAGGAATATTAATCATGAAGATATGGGCTGAACAGATTCCAGATTAAATATCACTTTGTCAATAGAGTTAAATCACAGATATATTTGTCAGAGTAACCTAACGGATCAACTACATCTTGTCTCCAAAAATCAAATTTTCCTAATATAAACCATGATAACGTACATTCAGGGAATCTTCATGGGTTATTAGCTCCAAGAAATGCCACTGCTATAACGGAGCTATCTTTAATCAATTTCTCTTATTATGAAGTATCAGTCACTTGCTCCAGTTTTATTTCTTGCAAATTCAATAGCTCTCGCCATCACGACCTGGCTGCACGCAGCCCACACTGGCAGCATTTCCACCTCCCCTGACCCACGCAGTCGGCAGGGTGAGACAAGGGGGGGCACCGCGGGAGAGCAGGGCCAGGCGTGGGGGCTGGCAGGCCAGGCGCCAACAGTGCCCCCCTGCCCTCGGCAGGCACAGCGTGCCCCGCTGCTCACCTCTCTTGTAACCAGCACCGCCCCAGCATCACTTTGGGACCTGGTACTTAATATGCAATAGCAAAACAGCCACCTCTAAAGGGCTTTCATATGCCCGGGCAAGAGGCATGATATAAACATAAACCGCACCAAAATGGTAACAGTGTAGATGTTACCTTTATGTGTGTGTGTCGAATGTGAAGTTAAGCAGGCATCGCATGTCCGAAGTACGCAAAGCTATGAGGAAAGACATCTCAGGAAAAGCGTAAAAAAACATCAGCAGACTGGTTTTTCTGGGACTCCCAGAACAACATGTTCTTTCATATTCATTACTGCACATAGTACTACAGTGTACTTGTAAAAGAGCGATCAATATGGAAACTCGGTATTACAGACTGTTGCTAGGGCAGGACTGAGAACACCACCGGGATTACTTATCATCTCTTGCAAAGGGAAGACATCCAATTGCATTCAAAACCAGGTCAGCCGTTTCTGCTTTCTCCTTACACCGATACCACTCTTTATACATCTCAGACTCAGAGACATTATGGAGGGACTGTACTCCCATCTTTCATTTTTGGGGTCATTTTTGTACCATTGTTAGGCAAATTTGACGAGACCTATGGCTGTATTTACTGTAGGAAGATTTTATATTTCCCCCCCCCCATCTCATAGAAATTATTAGACACAACCACCTTTTTGAATGTGGCTATTCTGTCTCATACACGCTTTTGTGTATATCTTGGATGGACTGTAAAAAACTCTAAATGTTAGACAGACTTCTCTTCAGATGGCTCTTTTGCCATTTTTGTAGCGTACTGTATTCTTTCCAAAGTTTAGACCACAGATCTAGGAACTGTTTTCTGGTAATATACTTTATTAATAACACCTGCAGCAGTAACACCAATTTCCTACAGAAAGTCAACGATCCCTTGCTTGCACATCCTAGAATTGTGTCACCCCTATTAATCATTGCCTTGCAAAAGGGCCCCACATGCAATTGCTCTCACACCGTGACTGTCTCCCACAAATATTTCTGATTCAGTGCTTTTTAGGAACAGAATTCCATCAAGTCAGTCTGACCCACCCACTGAACTTGAATATCCACTTAATTCTTAAAACTACTGCAACTGTTTTTTAATTTTTTTGTAAGAAAAGAAAAAGCACAAATGGTTGTTTTCTTCAACAGAAGCTGATTCATCTCGCTTAAAACAATGCACAATGGACTGGCAATTGGGCTCACCTTTGTAAAAAGCCTCTGATCACCAGGCTGAACAGTTATTACCACCTTCATTTCTAAGCGAATGG